>NC_037669.1:191930086-192133940 GCF_003255815.1 Theropithecus gelada
TAAGGCAGGCCTAGTGGTGACAAAATCTCTAAGCATTTGCTTATCTGTAAAGGATTTTATTTCTCCTTCACTTATGAAACTTAGTTTGGCTGGATATGAAATTCTGGGTTTGAAATTCTTTTCTTTAAGAATGTTGAATATTGGCCCCCACTCTCTTCTGGCTTGGAGAGTTTCTGCCGAGAGATCTGCTGTGAGTCTGATGGGCTTCCCTTTGTGGGTAACCCGACCTTTCTCTCTGGCTGCCCTTAAGATTTTTTCCTTCATTTCAACTTTGGTGAATCTGGCAATTATGTGTCTTGGAGTTGCTCTTCTCGAGGAGTATCTTTGTGGCGTTCTCTGTATTTCCTGGATTTGAATGTTGGCCTGCCCTACTAGGTTGGGGAAGTTCTCCTGGATGATATCCTGAAGAGTGTTTTCCAACTTGGTTCCATTTTCTCCCTCACTTTCAGTCACCCCAATCAGACGTAGATTTGGTCTTTTTACATAATCCCATACTTCCTGCAGGCTTTGTTCATTTCTTTTTCCTCTTTTTTCTTTTGGTTTTTCTTCTCGCTTCATTTCATTCATTTGATCCTCAATCGCTGATACTCTTTCTTCCAGTTGATCGAGTCGGTTACTAAAGCTTGTGCATTTGTCACGTATTTCTCGTGTCATGGTTTTCATCTCTTTCATTTCGTTTATGACCTTCTCTGCATTAATTACTCTAGCCGTCAATTCTTCCACTTTTTTTTCAAGATTTTTAGTTTCTTTGCGCTGGGTACGTAATTCCTCCTTTAGCTCTGAGAGATTTGATGGACTGAAGCCTTCTTCTCTCATCTCGTCAAAGTCATTCTCCGTCCAGCTTTGATCCGTTGCTGGTGATGAGCTGCGCTCCTTTGCCGGGGGAGATGCGCTCTTATTTTTTGAATTTCCCGCTTTTCTGCCCTGCTTTTTCCCCATCTTTGTGGTTTTATCTGCCTCTGGTCTTTGATGATGGTGATGTACTGATGGGGTTTTGGTGTAGGTGTCCTTCCTGTTTGATAGTTTTCCTTCTAACAGTCAGGACCCTCAGCTGTAGGTCTGTTGGAGATTGCTTGAGGTCCACTCCAAACCCTGTTTGCCTGGGTATCAGCAGCAGAGGCTGCAGAAGATAGAATATTTCTGAACAGCGAGTGTACCTGTCTGATTCTTGCTTTGGAAGCTTCCTCTCAGGGGTGTACTCCACCCTGTGAGGTGTGGGGTGTCAGACTGCCCCTAGTGGGGGATGTCTCCCAGTTAGGCTACTCAGGGGTCAGGGACCCACTTGAGCAGGCAGTCTGTCCCTTCTCAGATCTCAACCTCCGTGTTGGGAGATCCACTGCTCTCTTCAAAGCTGTCAGACAGAGTCGTTTGCGTCTGCAGAGGTTTCTGCTGCTTTTTTTGTTGTTGTTGTTGTTGTTGTATAGCTGTGTGCTGTCCCCAGAGGTGGGTCTACAGAGACAGGCAGGTTTCCTTGAGCTGCTGTGAGCTCCACCCAGTTGGAGCTTCCCAGCAGCTTTGTTTACCTACTTAAGCCTCAGCAATGGCGGGCGCCCCTCCCCCAGCCTCGCTGCTGCCTTGCCGGTAGATCACAGACTGCTGTGCTAGCAATGAGGGAGGCTCCGTGGGCGTGGGACCCTCCCGGCCAGGTGTGGGATATGATCTCCTGGTGTGCCTGTTTGCTTAAAGCGCAATATTGGGGTGGGAGTTACCCGATTTTCCAGGTGTTGTGTGTCTCAGTTCCCCTGGCTAGGAAAAGGGATTCCCTTCCCCCTTGCGCTTCCCAGGTGAGGCGATGCCTCGCCCTGCTTCAGCTCTCGCTGGTCGGGCTGCAGCAGCTGACCAGCACCGATCGTCCGGCACTCCCCAGTGAGATGAACCCAGTACCTCAGTTGAAAATGCAGAAATCACCGGTCTTCTGTGTCGCTCGCGCTGGGAGTTGGAGACTGGAGCTGTTCCTATTCGGCCATCTTGCTCCGCCCCCAAAATTTTTTTTTTTGAGACAAAGTTTTGCACTTGTTGCCCAGGCTGGAGCACAATGGCACGATCTCGGCTCACTGCAAACTCTGCCTCCTGGATTCAAGTGATTCTCCTGCCTCAGCCTCCCAAGTAGCTAGGATCACAAGTGCCCACCACCACGCCCAGCTAAATTTTGTGTATTTATTACAGACGGGGTTTTACCATGTTGACAAGGCTGATCTTGAACTTCTGACATCAAGTGATCTACCCTCCTCGGCCTCCCAAAGTGTTGGAATTACAGGCATGAGCCACCACACTGGCCAAAAAAAAATTTTTTAAGTGCACTGTAAAAGCATCACGTGGTCTAGCCTCATAATAATTCTGCCTTTTTGGAGACCCAGGGTTCAGTGTGGGCTCTCTGCCCAGAGCTCAGAGATCCAGTTAAAAGACAGGTAGTCCCTATCTAAATAAAGTTGGTCTCCTCATAAAATTCTATGACAGATTTGTGTAATTTTATGTTTGATTTGGCATCCCTCTTGAATATCCCTCCAGCAACACTGGACTTCTGTCCCTGTGCCTTGAGATGTAAATTTTGCTATCTGATTTTTCACCCAAGAGTTGTTTCCTTCAGTTGCAAATTTAGGGCTAATCAGCTGACACCTGGCCGGGTAATGAAATAGGTTATCAAGAGTTTGCAAGTCTGAGATAGGAAAAAAAGGAGGTTTTAGGAATCTATAAATACATCTATGTATTATGTGTTGTGTACACAATGTTTGACTACTAGAAATATATAAAAGAGCTCTAATTAATTGGCTTAAAGAAAAATAAAAGCACTTACATCAAATACTTTATCAAAAAAAAGGAAAGACTAGTTAAAGGCTTTTTCTAGTTTCTGTGACTTAAGTAAAATCTTTAATAAATAAGCTAGCTTTAAAAGTATTGGTAAAGTAATATTAAAAATGTCTTAAGAACTGCCAGCAAACATTTTTGTTTGCATTTATTGATGAAGTAATTTCAAACTTATCCCTGCCAAATACTATAAGACGTCAAAATTTGGCATGGGGGTTACAAAACTACAAACCCAGCTCAAAACAGAATGATCTTTGCTTGTGTAATTTTTAAATAAGTAAGACATTGATATTGGTTTAGTGAAAACAGCTACTACTTGAATTGTTTAGTAAAATTATCGTAACTTTTAATCTCATGGCTTTAGGTAGTCTTGTCCACAGTCAGTAAGGAGATTTGTTTTGGCAAAGGACTGTTCTCAACTTTGTTTCAAAGCTAAACTATAAACTGAGTTCCTCCCAAAGTCCAGGAATGAACAAGGACAGCTTGGAGGTTAGAAGCAAGATGGAGTCCGTTAGGGCAAATCTTTTCCGCTGTCTTAGTTAGAATCTTGCAATAATGAGTTTCGTAACATTAAATGATGACTATCACAGTTTTCATAAATAATCTAGGTAAAGGATTAAAATAAAATAATTAGATAAATGTCATGGGATAAATACTTATAGACAAACCTGTGATAATTTAGAATCTAAAGTTAAATTAAATAATAGATATTTCATTATTTGGGTATTTTTGAAAAAATTGTAGGAAAACATTCTTTCTAAAAAAATGGCCTTTTTAAAAAGGTGAACAATTTTTGTCTAATTCAAAGTTCATTTAAAGGTTATGTATAAAACAAGATAAAAGGAACTGGGAAATAAGAGAGATGTAAAGAAAGTTATAGAAATAAGGAGTTTTTTTTGTAAGAAAGCTTAAAGAGAAATAATTTTATATGAGAAAGAATCTTGTACAGTAAATTTAGTCCTAGAATAAAATGACTGGTTGTTTAAGAAAGAAGGATGTTCAGGAAAAAACTGAAAGTCCAAGCATGTCATGAATGGTCTGTGTAAGTAACAATAAGAGGATTTATTTAAAACAAAACAAAACTTTTATATGATCGAGTTGTCTATAACTGAAGAGAAATTATAATGGGCTTTATAGAAATTGGGTTTGATGTAAAAAATACACTTACACACTAAGTAATTGATTAGAACAATAAAATTTTCTTAAGGGATTGATTTAGTAAATTATAGGAGATTTTAATTTTTTTAAACCCAAAGTTAAACTTTTATTGCATCTTGCTGTTTTCAGTTTCGCACCCCTTTTAAAAGGCATGAAATAGTAATGCTCTCCTTAAAGTCATTTTCGGCTCATATAAGTTTTTTTTTCCCTCAACTTCTGTTTGTTGTGGCCTGATGCTAACAATGTTTTCTTAAAGGTCTAAGGGAAATGTTTTCTTCCAACATAATATTCTGTGCACTGCAGAAAGTCTCTTCTTTTGCCTTTTGGTAACTGGCTTAAGATATTTTGTGTTTTATCAAAATAATCCCTATGCCATTATTGTGAAGTTTTGGTTTGCTTAGAAAATAACTGAGATTAAAACAATTTTTTTAAAAATCAAGGTTACTATACCCATGTATCTTTCCGTACGTGCTTTTAAAGTCCTTGTGATGTTGACTACAGGGCTTTGAGTCCTGGGTCTAAAAAGGACACCAAGTCCTGCTAAATCTTAAACACTGGCAGTAATTAAAGCCTCAACTTCAGGCTTAGTAAAAGATGCAAATCAAAATAAACTGCATTCCTGAAACACAGGGCCAGAAATTAAAGCTGTTCAACTCCTCAAAGGCCAGGGACTATCACAGAAGGGTGGGTGCATGAGATTGTAAGGGCTGATGTTGAGTGATAAAATAAACTCAGTTTCTCTATAAATTGATCATTAATGTCAAAGGCACACTAAGGCAAGACCAGCATATGGGCCCCTGTGTCAGATTAACATTTTCTTGGAGCATTAACTGACTCCCAGATAAAGGCTATAAAGGTCATAAAAGGCCTATGGAAGTTATAGCTTATGGTCAAGATTAAAATTTTATAGATTGTTTATGAAATTTTGGAAGTCAAATTTGATTGGCTTCATGCTGTTTTTATTAGGGCTTATTGTTTGGAAAATTAAGTCTCCTCTCTCAAAGAATGAAGGTTTTCACCTTTTTTTGAAGTTCTTGAGTTACCACTCTGGTTAAATGAATGACTTATTTTACAATAACCTGTGATCCTATTTTATGATATCAAGTTTTTAAACTTTTGATATTTGACAAACTTTCCAAAATCAAATTATAACCTATGTCTTTTACTGACCTAGTTAATCCTGTTAGATATTAGGTTCCTTAAACTCCAAAAATGACATATCTGGCTTATTAGGTATGAAAATTATATAGGAAGCATTGTCAAATATGAAATGGTATTTAGTTTTCTTTGAGTTGTATCTGTATAAATATGTTATTGGTATGTGTTCCAAAAATTATGGGAAACTCCTATAATTCTGATAAGACTTAGTGTATGTTATCAGTAATAATTATAATTGCTATGTTAAATTATTTTGTGCGACACAGGTAACAAATTTCCTTGTCAATTGTGTCTTTGACTATGGCTGCCCTAAAATTTTTTGTCATCCATGGACAATTCTGTCTTGTTTTTGTCCTCTTTAGAAGGTAGTTTTATAATCAGCTATAAAACTCTAACAGGTGCTCTTGAATGCAGGTTTCTGATAACTTGGAGATTGTGACATCAGAATAGAGGAGAAACTTTCAGGACTCGTGAAGAGCTGGAATGTTCATGAACATCAAGCAGAACAGGAATTAAGTGCATGGACTCAACTTATAGAAGACTGAAGCAATGTTTTTGACTTTTTGCTTAAAACATTGCTGTTCTTTTGTTTTGTTTTTCAGAGTAAACAAAACTTTTCTTTTGAGCTATTAACAGCTTTTAACAATGAAGCATACTTCTATGAACAAAATTTGGAGCATATTTGTTTCTCTCTACCTGATTTCTCTAGAATTTGGAAACTATTTGTAAGTATTCTTAACTTATGGCAATATAGTTGTTTGCATAAGTGCAGTAAGAATCTGTTTTCATTTGTAACAGGACGCAGTTGGAGAAATTGGTTATTTTACCAAGGCTTTGACTGGAATGGTGTGCTTTTCTGTAAGGAATCAAACTTGACTTGTGGAACCAATAAAGGCCACTTGGGAAAACTGGCCTCATACCTTGTCTATGCAGTCCCTGTACAGAGTTCCTGACCCATGGTAAGTAAAGACTTACTTTCTGACATGCCCAGGGGCCCCAATTACTAATATCTTGGGACCTCAAGAGAAGAATAATTCATCCAACTCATAGGTATTTGATGGTACAAATCCCATGGCTGGGCTCAGCTTTAAAAAAGTCTTTTCTGAGATTCTTTCTATGAAACAAAGTTCCATCAAAGCCTATTTTTTATTTATGTATTTATTTTTTGTGAGATGGAGTCTTGCTCTGTTACCCAGGCTGGAGTGCAGTGGCACAATCTTGGCTCACTGCAACCTCCATCTCTCAGGTTCAAGTGATTCTCTTGCCTCAGTCTCCCAAGTAGCTGGGATTACAGGTGTCTGCCACCAGGCCCAGCTAATTTTTGTATTTTTAGTAGAGATGGGGTTTCACCATGTTGGCCAGCTGGTCTCGAACTCCTGACCTCAGGTGATCTACCCACCTCGGCCTCCCAAAGTGCTGGGATTTCAGGCGTGAGTGCCCGGCCCCATCAAAGCCTATTTTAAAAGACTATGCAAAAAATAATTATTCTTGCTGCACTTTATACAAATTATCTGGCCAAGTATAGTAAGGCAAATTTGTCCTACCATGATTTGTCATTAGTAAAAATGGGAAACTAGAGAGAGAAACATTATATTTCAAGAACTATAATACACCTGTTGTTAGATTTTAGTCTTGCCTAATGTTCTTCAGTTTTTATTATCTTCTACAGTTTGGACTGAATTCTAATTTTTCCTGGCTACAGGTCTCCAAAACAATGTTTTCAAATTTTTCTTTTCTTTTCTTTTCCTTTTTTTCCTCTATTTTCCTAATTTGAAATCACTGAAAACTAAGCTGTGCTTTCTTAAAGCCCTGTGAACTGAATCTAGACAACATAAACTTCAGAAGAAAATAACAGCAACCTATTTACATATGTAAGCTACTTTCATACCTGCCTACTGATGTATGGACTTCAGAGTAATGTGGCCTATATCGATTTTCTAGGATCGTTATTTTGTTTGTTGTTTTTCTCCCTTCCTCCCCCTATTTTCTCTTCATAGGACATGGTGATTCTCAGCCTGCTAAAAATGAGCTTTCCTAATAACTCAGGACCCACCTGCCTAGGAATAAATCACCCTAGCCATGAGAGACCAGACAAAACCTGAGACCAGACACTCGTTTTCTTCTAAAATGCTTTCTCCAAAAGATTTTTTAAAAGAAAAGGGGGGAAATGTGAAAGGAAAAGAAATCTTGGGGCCCCCAAAATCACTAAACTAAAGGGAAAAGTCAAGCTGGGAATGGGTTAGGGCAAAACCACCTCCCATTCTATGCAAAGTCATCACTGAGGTAAGTGCATATCTAATCACCTCCTTTGGAAAGGCTAATCAGAAACTCAAAAGAATGCAACAGTTTGACTCTCACCTACCTGTGACCTGGAAGCTCCCTCTCTGCTTGAGTTGTCCTGCTTTTCCGGACTGAAACAATGTTCATCTTACATATGTTGATTGATGTCTCATGTCTCCCTAAAATGTATAAAACCAAGCTGTGCCCTGACTACCTTGGGCACCTGTCATCAGAACCTCCTGAGGCTATGCTGTGCCACAGGCATGCAGCCTCAACCTTGGCAAAATAAACTTTCTAAATTAACTGAGACCAGTCTCAGATATTCAAGGTTCACAGTATCCAAAAATCCAATTGCATCTGAAACCGCCTTTGTAAAAATTATCAGTGAGAAAATAATGGCAGCGAAAGAGATCTGATCTAGCCAACCTCCCTCTTGCCCTTAGCCTTCAAGCTGCTTTTAATTATTCCTGGGTTTAAGCCAAGCTACATGTGGGAGTCATTTAGTTTATAGTTTAAACGAAGCAAACTCAACCACCCTTGTAATACTAATGAGAGACCACCAGGCTAGGAGGAGGAAAGGAGCCTAAATTCTGCTAAGGTGTAGACATAAACAATTGTGAGGCATTATTCCAGAAGCCACAAGATATGCAACTTCCTCAGTTACCCCTGCTGGTAATGTTACTTTTGTAGAACCTAGGATTGGCCTTCTGAGATATCTTCTCAGAATTTTGCATGTCTGATGACTGATGGCTCCACCGGGACCAGCCAACGGCTTCTGTGTCCCCACCCAGAAGCTACTCAGAGAAAGAGGACAGCTTCGATGCCCTATGATTTCATCTCTGACCCAACCAATGAGCACTCCCCATACCCTAGCCCGCTACCTAACAAATTACCTTTGAAAAATCCCTAACCCCCAAGCCTTAGATGAGTTTGACTTGGGTAATAACTCTGCCTCCCACATGGTGTGGCTGGCATCACGTCAATTAACCTCTTTCTTTACTGCAATGCCATGGTCTCCATGAACTGATTTTGTTTGTGCAGTGGGCAGGAAGAACCCGTGGGGCACTTACACATCATGAAAGAGAAGCTCTTTCTGTAAGGTACATCAACTGTGGTTAAGAATCTTACATACTTATCATTTTTTGTTGTTATGAGAACATTTAAAATCTATGCTTTTCTTTTTCTTTTCTTTTTTCTTTTTTTTTTTTTTGAGATGGCGTCTCACTCTGTTGCCCAGGCTGGAGTGCAATGGCACGATCTTGGCTCACCACAACCTGCTGGGTTCAAGTGATCCTCTTGCCTCAGCCTCCTGAGTAGCTGGAATTACAGGCATGCACCACTCTTTTAGCAATGTTATTTATTTATTTATTTATTTATTTATTGTAACTTTTATTTTAGATTCAGGGGGTATATTGCAGACTTGCTATGTGGGTATATTGCATGATGCTGAGGTTTGGGGTATGAATGATTCCATCAGCCAGATAGTAAGCATCATACACAAGCACTTTAAAAATATGCAAATGGTGTGGTATGGTGGCACATGCCTGTAGTCCCAGCTACTCGGGAGAATGGGGCCAGAGGATCGCTTCAGTCTAGGTGTTTGATACCAGCTTAGACAACATTGTGAAACTCTGTCTCAAAAAATAATAAATAACAAAACAAAATAAAATATATAATGCATTATCATTTAATACAGTCATTATTCTGTGCAATAAATCACTAAAGCTTATTTTTCCTGTCTAACTGAAACTTTGTACTCTTTGATAAACTTCTCCCCTTTCCCCATCCACCTCACTTCCCTGGATTGTATTAAATTAAATTGTATTACATTGAATTTACCAGAATTAATCACAACATTGGTAGAAACTCCAGTGGGTATTCCTAAAATTATGGAGACGTAGATAGATTTAAAAGCAAAAGAAATGCTGCAATTTCTTCAGAATTCATAAGAGAACTTCTATTGGAGAAATGTAAAATTTGAGCTGGCTGAGCCTTGAGACCTCCCAAGACTAAGTTATAGGAGTTTAGCCTTCTAAACTACCTCAGGGTACAGCCTGGTCTTAACTTTTAATTTTTTTTTTTTCTTTTTTTTTTGAGACGGAGTCTTGCTCTGTCGCCCAGGCTGGAGTGCAGTGGCCGGATCTCAGCTCACTGCAAGCTCCGCCTCCTGGGTTTACACCATTCTCCTGCCTCAGCCTCCCGAGTAGCTGGGACTACAGGTGCCCGCCACTGTGCCTGGCTAGTGTTTTTTTGTATTTTTTAGTAGAGACGGGGTTTCACCATGTTAGCCAGGATGGTCTCGATCTCCTGACCTCGTGATCTGCCCGTCTCGGCCTCCCAAAGTGCCGGGATTACAGGCTTGAGATACCGCACCCGGCCAACTTTTAATTTTTAATTTATTTTTATTTTATTTTTTTTCGAGACAGAGTCTTGCTCTCTCGCCTAGGTTAGAGAACAGTGGTGCACAATCTCGGCTCACTGCAACCTCCACCTCCCAGGTTCAAGCAATTCTCTTGCCTCAGCCTCCTGAGTAGCTAGGATTACAGGCATGTGCCACCACACCTGGCTAATTTTTGTATTTTTAGTAGAGACGGGGTTTCACCATGTTGGCCAGGCTGGTCTTGAACTCCTGACCTCAGGTGATCTGCCAACCTCAGCCTCTCAAAGTGCTGGGATTACAGGCGTGAGCCACTGTGCCCAGCCTATTTTTCATTTTTATGGGTACCTAGTAGATTTATATATTAATGGAGTACATAAATATTTTGATAGAGACATACAATGCATTATAATCATGTCAGACATACAATGCATTTATAATCATATAAATGGGGTATCTATCAGCTCAAGCATTGATGCTTTCTTTGTGTTACAAACAACCCAGTTATACTCTTTTAGTTATTTTTAAATGTATAATAAATTTACTGTAGTCACTCCGTTGTCCTATCAAATATTAGATCTTACTCATTCTATCTACCTATATTTTTGTACCCATTAACCATCCCTCATTTTCCACGCCCCCAATTACCCTTCCCATACTCTGGTAACCATCATTCTACTCTATCTCCATGGACTCAATTGTTTTGAGTTTTAGATCCCACGAATAAATGAGTACATGTGAAGCTTGTCTTTCTGTGCCTGGCTTATTTCACATAACATAGTATCCACCAGTTTCATCCATGTTGTTGCAAATGACTCATTCTTTTTAATGGCTGAATAGTACTTCATTGTGTATATGTACCATATTTTCTGTATCCATTCATCTGTTGGTGGACATTTAGATTGCTTCCAAATCCTGGCTGTTGTGAACAGAGCTACAACAAACATGGGAGTGCAGATATCCCTTTGACATACTGATTTCCTTTCTTCTGGGCATATACCTAGCAGTGGGATTGCTGGATCATATGGTAGTTTAGCTTTTTTGAAGAAACTGTTATGCATAGTGGTTGTGCTCATTTATATTCCCACCAACAGTGTATGAGGATTTCCTTTTCTCCACATCCTTGCCAGTGTTTGTTATTGCCTATTTTTGGATGTAAGCCATTTTAACCGGGGTGAGATGGTATCTCCTTGCAGTTTTGATTTGCATTTCTCTGATGATCAATGATGTGCACCTTTTGATATGTATGCTTGTCATTTTATATCTTCTTTTGAGAAATGTCTATTCGAATCTTTTGCCCATTTTTAAATTGGATTATTATAATTTTTTCTGTCAAGTTATTTGAGCTCCTTGTATATTCTGGTTATTAATCCCTTATCAGATGGGTAGTTTGCAAATATTTTCTCCCATTCTGTGGGCTGTCTCTTCACTTTGTTGATTGTTTCTTTTGCCATGAAGAAGCTTTTTAAACTTGATGTGATTCCATTGGTCCATTTTTACTTTGGTTGCCTGTGCTTGTGGCATATTACTCAAGAAATAATTGCCCAGTCCAATGTCCTGGAGAATTCCCCCATGTCTTCTTTTAGTAGTTTCATAGTTTGAGATCTTAGATTTAAGTCTTTTTTTTTTTTTTGAGATGGAATCTCATTCTGTTGCCCAGGCTGGAGTGTGATGGCATGATCTCAGCTCACTGCCACCTCTGCCTCCCGGATTCAAGCAATTCTTCTGCCTCAGCTTCCCAAGTAGCTGGGATTATGGGATTATGGGGTGCCCCACCATGCTCAGCTAATTTTAGTATTTTTAATAGGGATGGGGTTTCACCATGGTGGCCAGGCTGCTCTTGAACTCCTGACCTCAAGTGATCCACCTGCCTCAGCCTCCCAAAGTGAGATCTAAGTCTTTAATCCATTTTGGTTTTTTTATATGGTCAGAGATAGGGCTCTAGCTTTATTCTTCTGCATATGGATATCCAGTTGTCCCAGTTCCATTTATTAAAGAGACTGTCCTTTCCTCAGTGTATGTGTTTGACACTTTTGTAGAAAATGAATTCATTATAGATGTATGGATTTATGTCTATGTTCTCTATTCCATCCCATTGGTGTATGTGTCTGTTTTATGCCAATGCCATGCTGTTTTGATTACTATAGCTCTGTAGTATAGTTTGAAGTCAGCTAATGTGGTTCCTCAAGTTTCATTCTTTTTGCTTAGGATAGTTTTGGCTATGCTTGGTCTTTTGTGGTTCCACATAAATTTTTGGTTTTTTTTTTTTTTTTTTCCTATTTCTGTGAAGAATGTCATTGGTATTTGTTAGGGATTGCATTGGATCGTCAGATTTCTTTGGGTAGTATGGGCATTTTAACAATATTGATTCCTTCATGAACATGGAATATCTTGCCATTTGTGTGTGTGTATGTGTGTGTGGGGTCTTCAACTTTTTTCATCAATGTTTTACAGTTTTAATTATAGAGATCTTTCATTTCTTTGGTTGATAAAATGTATATACATTTTGGTTAATAAACTTAACCAAAGAAATGAAAGATCTATATAATTAGTTAACTAATAATTAATTAAATAAATGGTTAATAAACTTAACCAAAGTAATAAAAGATTAAATAAGATCCTAGGTATTAAAAGAGTAAATAGAATCCTAGGTAGCTATTGTAAATGGGATGACTTTTTAAATTTTCTTTTTCAGATTGTTTGCTGTTGGCACATAGAAATGCTAGAGATTTTTGTATGTTGATTTTGTATCTTGCAACTTTGCTGAATTTGTTTACCAGTTCTAATACTTTTTTGGTGGAGTCTTCAGCTTTTTCCAAATATAAGATCATATAATCTGCAGACAAAGATAATTTGACTTCTTCCTTTCTAACTTGGACTCTGTTTACTTCCTTCTCTTGTCTGATTGCTCTGGGTAGGACTTCCAGTACTATGTTGAATAACAGTGGTGAAAGTGAGCATCCTTACCTGGGCGTGGTGCTCATGCCTGTAATCCCAGCACTTAGGGAGGCCAAGGCAGGTGGATCACCTGAGGTCAGAAGTTCGAGACCAGCCTGGCCAACATAGTGAAACCCCTTCTCTACTAATAATACAAAAATTAGCTAGGCATGGTGGTGGGCGCCTGTAATCTCAGCTACTCGGGAGGCTGAGGAGAATTGCTTGAACACGGGAGGCAGAGGTTGCAGTGAGCTGAGCTCACGCCACTGCACTCCAGCCTGGGTGACAGGGCAAGATTCTATCTTAAAAAAAAACCAAAAACAAAAAATGATAGGAGTAGGGTAAAAGCATGGGATACAGGATGGACCCTGAGAGAATATGCCGGAGGTGCTCAGCACAAACAACTCAGGTGTGTGGGAGTGTGCATGCGAGGGTTTGTACGTGTGTGGTGTAGTCTTTTTCCTACACAGAAGACCTACTAGTCTAGCCCATCCTGGGGGAAGTGAGCGAGGCAATGGCTCTGTGTTTTCTCTGGCATTGCCCTGGAACCCAGGATGAATCCACTCCGACTGGCTGTGAGCACCAGGTATTACCTGAGAACATGTTTTGAAACTGCTCCCTAGATAGGGCCAGTTCCTTAGTCAGGGGTTCCTGGTGGCCCTGGAATAATTCACATTTGTCATTAGACTGCAAGGACCATCACTTCATTGCTTTTGTGTCCCTTCATTGTGCCAGTCCACGCGCCGTGCATCCAGCAGGGAATCCTGTGAATGCTTTTCACGAAAGCTTCCAGCTGCACGAGGTCGGCTCTTGGCACTGTTAAAGGTTAGGAGCTGACATGGGCACTCAGGACACAGACCCAAGCAAGGAACAGTGGGTCTTCTCAGGGCTCTCGTGATGGTTCCAGGCCCAATCATTGGTCGGGGATCCAGAGGAGATGTGTTCCTCACGCTTGGAATTCTACACGTTAGAGGAAGAACCCAAACGAAAAGCTCAGAGACAAGCCAGTGGGGTGAGGAACAGATTAAAATAACTGGCTTCTCAAATGAGGACATTGTTTTCAAGACAGGGATGACCATTGTGTTTTGGAAGTCCAAGTTGTCCTTACTGTTTTGCTCTCAGGGAGATTTCAGCAAATAAGATCCCAGTGTTATTCATCAACTTCTCCAGGTTCGCTTTAAGCTCCTTTAGCTAGATGCCCACATGCTGATTGAAAAGTTCTGAAGAAAACACAGGAAGAGAAATCCAGGCTACAATTGTTATTTGCAAGTTAGTGACTGGTCCTGGAACCTGACATTCCCTTCATGGGTCGGCATGCTCAGAGTTTTTGTGGTTCATTAACCCCGTAGGGACTAAGTACCAAACATTTCACAGATTTCTGTTACAAAGGTCTTTACAAACACAGACACATGCAAAAGGCCCAGTTATCACCTTCGACAATGGCCTTCCTTGGTCTTACAGTATGGCCAAGTCAGCAAAGACCTAAACAGCCTCCAGTGTGACTTTGTCACAGTTCGCTCACCTTGACTGTTAATGGCCTTCCCCTGACATAAAGCAAATTGCCTGTCATGGATCATCTGAGCAAAAGAAGTCATGGAAATTCAAGTAAAAGGAGGAAAAATGTATGCATATGTAAAGGCTTACTCCAAAGTCGCCTCATCTAAAGCTCTTGGTCAGAAAGCAAGTCAGAATCTTCACTCTTGTGCAACATTACTGAATGGAAAACACTCTAAGAGTCATCAGTAAAGTCAGCCCGGTGTAGCCTTCCCATTGGAGAAATGACAGCCTGAGGTCCTACCTCCAGCGCTAGGATGTACCTGTGATGTGGCTTCCATCTTGCACTCAGTGGCCAAGACCTGGAACAACCTGTATTCACCAGTGTGCACCACAGCAGGAGCCCAGGCAGGCTTAGCTCAAAGCTCAATGTTTATTGCATGAAGCCTTTAGAAAGTATTTGTTATCAGAAAGCTTTGCCTAGAACTTTGGAGAAGATTACAAAGGAATGCTTTCTTCCTTCAGCTTATTTCTTAGGAAATTACCTCCATATCTGCCCAAGAAACGAAGCCTGCAGGATCTCATTGGTGTCTTCATACATTGGACGCTTATTTAGAAATCCCTCATGACTTTTTCCACTCCCATTTCTTGAGGAGAAAACGGAAGATCTGAGAAAGGGAGAAAAGGAGATGTCCTGCCCCGGTCTCTTGGCTGCCCTAATGGAAAGGCTCCAAGTCGCAGTTCCAGGAACGAGGGCTGGCACTATGAGCAGGCTATAACTTCTTGCTGATACCTTCTCTCTTCACATCAGTGGCCCCTGTTAGGTGAGGGCCACAGTCCTTCATTCCAGGTGTTTTTGCCTTCAGCCTTGTTTTACTATCACATTTTTCTCCTTTTCTGTCTTCCATCTATGCTTCCATAAATCCATTCATTATTCATCCATCCAGCCATCCATCCTTTGAGACATCCATCCTTCAAGCCACCCTTTGACCCCTTCATCCCAAATGAATGACTTACTATACGCCAAACTCTATGCTAGGAACCTACTCTACAGACGAGCCAGAACAGTTCTTGCCCTCAGTCTTGTGAGGGAGGCAGATACATGGATAAATAACTGTAATATGATGCAGAGGTTGATGTGTACATAAGACCAAGGGATGTGGGTGTTCAAAGGAGAAGCATCACCTCCAGTTGTCACCTTCTGTCACAGACTTCTTCTTAAGGTGGTTCCTATGATCCTGCCTCCTGGAGTCCATGCCTTTGTGTGATCCCTTCTGCTGAGTGTAGGTAGGGCCTGTGACTTGCTTCTAATCAATAGAATATGGCGAAGGTGACAGAATGTGCATGATTACATTATTACATTACACAAAATTGCAGTGCCCATCTTGCTGGGGTCTCTCTGTCTCCCTCATTGGCTTTTAGGAATCCAGGGGCCATGTTGGGAAACCCCACTTGGCAAGGAAAGAGATAGGCTCTAGGAGCTGAGGGCAGCCTGCAGCCAGCAGCCAGCAGCCAGCAAGACATGGAGGCCCTCAGCTATGTAGCCACAAGGAAATGGACTCTGCCACTGTGAGTGAGCTTGGAAGTGAATTCCTCCCCAGTAGAGACTCAGATGAGACTGAGCTCCAGCCAACACCCTGATTGCAGTTTTGCGAGACCCAGCTAAGCTGTGTATTCACTCCCGACCCACAGAAACTGTGAGATAGCAAATAGATGTTGTTGTTTTATTTCATTTTTGTTTGTTTGTTTTGAGACATGATCTCACTCTGTCACCCAGGCTGGACTACCGTGGTGCAGTCACAGCCCACTGCAGCCTTAACTTCCCAGGCTCAAGCGGTCCTCCCACCTCAGCCTCCCGAGTAGCTGGGAATACAGGTGCATGCCACCAAGCCTGGCTAATTTTTGGACATATCGCGTACTCGTGTGTAACCAGCTGGCCGAGGCCCGCCACCGGGCCTGGAGGAAGAAAAGTGCAAGGTGCTGTAGAGGGGAGCAGTTGGCATCTTTTCTCCACTCCACAGGCCAGGGTCGGAGGGCTCATGGCAGGTGATGGTGCAACCAGCCTCGGCGTCTGAGGGATTGCATGTGGGGCTGAGAGGCAATGCTCACTTCTCCTGGCTGTTTTTGTTTGTTTGTTTTGACACCCTTGCCTCATTAAAACTTTTCAGGTGGGGCATGGCGGCTCACACCTGTAACCCCAGCACTTTGGGAGGCCAAGGCTGGCAGATTGCTTGAGCTCAGGAGTTCGAGACCAGCCTGGGCAACATGGCAAAACCACATCCTACAAAAATACAAAAATCAGCTGTGGCACACGCCTGTGGTCCCAGCTACTCCTGGGAGGCGGAGGCTGCAGTGAGCCAAGATCACATCACTGTACTCCAGCCTGGGCAACAGAGGAAAACCCTGTCTCAACAACAACAACAACAAAACTTTTCAGCTCAGACAGTTTTCTTTTCAACCCTGCATTTTTTGCTGAGGAAGGCAAGTATTGCTCCTGCACAAAACAGTTTGCCAGGTGCAGTGTGGGAGCGCTGTCTCCAGGTGAGCCATCCTGGGTAGTCCAGCCTCTATTCACTTCAGGTGGGTATTTTACCTCTAAACCTCAGCATTGCCATCTGCACATAGAACCAGCCTTTCTGGTTTCCAGGTGAAAATAGGTTATGACTAGAAAACTAAGGAGTGTTGAATTGGGCGGGGCATGGTGGCTCACGCCTGTAATCCCAGCACTTTGGGAGGCCGAGGCAGGTGGATCACGTGAGGTCAGGAGATTGAGACCACCCTGGCTAACACGGTGAAACCCTGTTTCTACTAAAAAAATACAAAAAATTAGCCGGGCATGGTGGTGGGCCCCTGTAGTCCCAGCTACTCGGGAGGCTGAGGCAAGAGAATGATGTGAACCCGGGAGGCGGAGCTTGCAGTGAGCTGAGATTGCACCACTGCACTCCAGCCTGGGCAACAGAGTGAGACTGTCTCACCAAAAATAATAATAATAATAAAAAGGATTTATCAACCGGGCGTGGTGGCTCACACCTGTAATCCCAACCCTTTGGAAGGCTGAGGCAGGCAGATCACCTGAGGTCAGGAGTTCATGACCATCCTGGGCAACATGGTGAAACCCTGTCTCTACTAAAAATACAAAAATTAGCCAGTGTGGTGGCGCATGCCTGTAATCCCAGCTACTTGGGAGGCTGAGGCAGGAGAATCACTTGAACCTGGGAGGCGGAGCTTGCAGTGAGCCGAGATCGCGCCATTGCACTCCAGCCTGGGTCATAGAGCAAGACTCCCTCTCAAAAAAAAAAAAAAGAGTGTAGAATTGCTACTGGAAGCTCCCTCCCTTTTTACACAGACAGCCAGGGCTTGGTGAGAAAAGCTTGCCCAGGAACACAAGGGAGCGAGAACCAGAGACAAGCCAGGCAGCCCCCGCTACGATGGCTCTTACGGGCCACCCAGCCTTCCTTAGACAGGGTCTCTATTTGCAGAGAATGAGAGGCCAATTACGGATGAATGTGCGTGCCTCTGCATGCATAACCCCTCACAATTTACACACACATTAGTCACGCACTCTGCAGGCTGCACAGGCTTCTGTCGCTCCCAGAAGTCCATCGCTCGTGGAAACGATTCGGTATTTCCCAGCCCAGCCGCCAGCAGCTCCTCGGATCCCAAGGCGCTTGGCTTCCCCTGGAGCACACGTTCTCTCCACCGGGGACGGCTGGGCAGGAGAAACGCCTCTGAGGATGGGCCCGTCCCTGCCTCCAGCCCAGCTCAGCTTCCCCTCAGCAACCCTGGGCTTCCGCTGGGGCTGGGTGGGCTCAGCCTCCTCCTCTGCCTAGAGCAGCGCCTTCCCACCTGTTGCGAGGTCCGCCCGGAGCTGTCACCTGTGATGACGGCCGGGGGCCCCGCCCGGCACAGGGCGTTTTTAGCGGAAGCTGGAGGGAGCGCGCTCTTCGGTGGAATCTTGTCTGATGCTGGAGAAGGGCGACCTCTAGTGTTGGTTCTTAGGAGCGGCACAGCGGCTTCTTCCTGCCTCAGCCCTGCTGGGCCTGTCTGCAGAGGAGTGAGGGTGCGAGCAGCTACACTGGCTGTGCCAGGGGAAAAGGTGGGGAGGTCGGTACTGTCCTCTGCATGGGGAAAAGCTCAGCAGGATCTGAGCAGGCAAACGCTGGATGGCATGCTCTGTGAGAGAGCCGACTGCGTGGTGACTGTGACTTTTCAGGGTCTCATCATCTTCATCAACACCACCCCATTTTTTTGAGATGGACAATCACATTTGTTCCAGTCTTCAGTAAAGTGCCTTACAATTCTGGGTGAAAGTCCCCCTGCCCTTCCCTTCTAAACAGATTTGCCCAGCCTAAGTCCCTCCTATAAAGAATTGGAGAGCTGGCCAGGCCCGGTGGCTCACGCCTGTAATCCCAGCACTTTGGGAGGCCAAGGCGGGTGGATCACGAGGTCACGCGTTCAAGACCAGCCTGGCCCACATGGTGAAATCCCATCTCTACTAAATATACAAAAATTAGCTGGGTGTGGTAGCTCCCACCTGTAGTCTCAGCTGCTCAGGAGGCTGAGGCACGAGAATTGCTTGAACCTGGGAGGTGGAGGTTGCAGTGAGCCGAGATCATGCTACTGCCCTCTGGTCTGGGAGAGAGAGCAAGACTCCGAGCTGTGACTGGCCACGGGACACGATGTCCATAGTACTGAGGAGGCACAAGCTTTGGGAAATAAAGTGGGATAGGGCTGCATGACGGGAGGAGGGCTCACCCGTTCCCTTCCCAGACCCACAAATACATTCAGAACTTTTGTTGTTATTGTTTCCTGTGGCTTATCATCTGTCTCTACTCTGTGTGATTCTGCTGAGTTTAATGAGACCCCAAAATGCTGCACCAACAAGGTCTAAAGGACCGCTATTTGTATATAATTTTTGGCAAACCTGTTTCCAATTACAGGTAGGGTACCCACCTATCTCGGTTTGCCTGGGACAGTCCTGGCTTGTATCTGTCACCTGGCATATCTATTAATAGTGTGCTCTCTCTGAAAAGACTCCCGTTTCAATGATAAATTACACAATCCCCCTATTCACAGATGGTCTCCATAAGACAACTTAGGCATTAGGATTTAGAGGATACGAGAGATAATGCCAGAAATTTGAGATTTAAGTGGTTATTATAATCTTGGCGTAATTAGCTCCAAGCTTCCTGGCAGTTAAACAAAAGAAAAACATGAGGTGTCAGAAAGTTTATTCTGCCTTTTATGAAATGACGCATATTACATCTTCTGGAGGGACATATTTATCAGGCACTTTTAGGAGGATTTTTTCACGTAAATTGTTATATGAGGAACATTAAGTAACATAAGGGACTAGGTCCTCCGTGGGGTTTTTGCGGAAGTTTTAATGTGGCCATCTTCTTTATCTTGGTGCTCAAAAATGACTGTGCTTTTCCAATTCTCTTTCTCTGTGAAAAGCGGGGAGGGAATAAAAATTATTTCACAGGGGTTAACTGATATCGTATATGCTCAAGTGCCAAATAAACTATAAACATCAAAACATTATCATTTGCGTGCTTACCATCTTGTCCAAACCTCTTCTTTCAGTGATGAGAAAGCCAAGGTTCAGAGAGGGAGGAGCGACATGGTTAATCAGTGGTAAAACCGACTGGCCTTAAGACTCCTGTTTCGTTCCAAACGCTGATACCGCTTCAAATCGCTGTTCGCCAAGACACTGAAACTCTCTCAGGCCGCCAGTGTGGCATGGGAAGAGGATACAGAAAAACAATTCAGAGGCCTGAGTTTTGAACCACAGTGGGCATGGTGGCCCCGACGCAGAGGCTAGAAGTGGTTTTCAGTCGTTGTCATTTTACAAAGTTATTAACGCCAGGCATGGTGGCTCACGTCTGTAATCCCAGCACATTGGGAGGCCAAGGCAGGCGGATCACCTGAGGTCAGGAGTTTGAGACCAGCCTGGCCAACATGGTGAAACGCCATCTCTACTAAGAATACAAAAAATCAGCTGGGCGTGGTGCTGCATGCCTGTAATCCCAGCTACTTGGGAGGCTGAGGCAGGAGAATCCCTTGAACCTGGGAGGCAGAAGTTGCAGTGAGCTGAGATCGCACCATTTCACTCCAGCCCAGGTAAGAAGACCAAAACTCCTTCTCAAAATAAAATAAAAAATGTTATTAACATATTTTAGCAAAATGAAATCTTGTGGTGTTTGCTTGGTTGAAAAGAATAAAGTATATATATATTTGCAAGTTAAGAAAATGCAAAAAAAAAAAAAAAGAAAAGAAAAGAAAGAAAGATGAATGAAAGAAAAGGAAGAAAAGAAAAGAAGAGGCTGTTTCCAGTCTGGTTTCACACAGCCTGTGGGCCTCTTTCCTGCAGTGGATTTTCCAGCATTATCGCACAACCTTCTTTTCTGCTTCTCTTTCTCCTGGCCAGTGGGTCTGAAAGTGTTCCTAGACCAGCAGCGTCAGCACCACCCAAAAACTTTTTACATGTGCAAATTCTCAGGTCCCACCCCAGACCCACAGGTCCCACCCCAGACCCACTGAATCTGAAACTGGGAGTGATTCTGTTGCACACGGAGGTTTGAGAACCCCTGTTCTGGGCTGTTCTTAGGGTCCTGCCTGGCTTCAAAGAGAGAAGAGAAGCAAACTCCTGGTGCTTCTCCCTGTTGCTGCCCATCCCCTCACGCCAGCCCCTGCCCCTGCCAGGCTGTCCTTTCTAAACTCCTGATACCCCACTGCTTTTTTACCTGTGGCCGTTTGCACCTAGACTTCCTTAAAAAGTGAAGTAGCGTGACTTTTGTTTAATGGTTTGCCTAGCCAATACCACTTCTGGATAACAAAAACTGCCTTTACCAAGCATTTCATATGTGGCAGGTTCAAAAGCACTTTACCATTGCAATCTGATGGCCCAATTTACTTTTGTTTTAAAGAAAAAGCAGCTATCTTTTCTGCCTCTGATGTCTGTGACTGATTTTCCATTCGAATACACTTTAAAAATCCCATTTCTTTTTTTAAGGACAATTAGGTCTCCAGGAAGTCCAGAATGTAGAATTCTGTAGAAATTATTCAGATCAACTGTGATTTTCTTCTACCAAGAGCTTTTCACGTTTCCAGATGGGTCTCAGCAGAAATAGTTTGTCTGAGCCTGATAGAATATTGATTCACTTTTCAAAGAATTTTGAAAAACTTTTACCAGTTTTACTTGCTCACCCTACCACTGCAACAGACCAGTGTTGTGGACACAGACTTGTCAACGGGGAAACGAACCGTTGATCCTCCCCTGTGAGGGCTTTTCTTTGGCTAGATACAATCGAAAGGACGTGAATGGAATTCTGGCCGTGTGCCCCTCACCCTGCCCTCTTCTGCTCCTGTCTGTCTTCCCTGAGGGAGCTTTCGGGGCTACTCAAAGTGCTCTCCCTCAAGCTTTGTTTTGTACGCAACTTGCTGCTAGGAGAGTTGGAATTCGTTCTACTCACATCACGGGGAGGAAGTGGAAGCCCGAGTTCCCGCGCCGGTGAACAGGAGGGCACAGCGGGAAGAGCTCACTTCACTCCCCAAACGGGTCAGTCGTGCGTCCGAGCCCTGGAGCGAGCTGCTGCGGCCCACAGCGAGGGAGAACAGGAGAGAGAGTGACAGACAGAGACAAGGGAGCTCAGGGACAGAAGTGGTCTCCCTCCAAAACGGTGCTTGAGCTGCACTTTACCATCACCTGGGGAGGTGTAAGATTTCTGACAACCAGGCCAAACCCTGGACCCATTAAATCAGAATCTCTGCGAGTGGGACCCAAGCATTAGCATTTTTTTTTTTTTTTTTGAGATGGAGTCTCGCTTTGTTGCCAGGCTGGAGTACAATGGCGGGATCTCAGCAAACTGCAACCTCCCCCTCCAGGTTCAAGCGATACCCCCACTTCAGCCTCCCGAGTAGCTGGGATTACAGGTGCCCGCCACCACACCCGGCTAATTGTTTGTATTTTTAGTAGAGACAGGGTGTCACCATGTTAGCCAGGATGGTCTCGAACTCCTGACCTCATGATCCGCCCGCCTCGGCCTCCCAAAGTGCTGGATTACAGGTGTGAGCCACCGCGCCCGGCCTGGATTAGCATTTTTAAAATGCTCCCTGGTGCTTCTAACCTGCAGCCAGGGCTGAGAACCACCATTCCAGCATTCAGTTTCTCCAGCAACTGCTGTTTTCCTGCCTTCTCTCTGGATAACCGGGCATTAGGGGACAGGCCCCTTCTCGTTTGTCCTAGTTTGTGTTTTCTTTACTCTCTTGACCTTTGAGGACCATGTATAGAGTCAGGGGCATCTTATGCTAAGTGAAAATTTAATCTGAACTTCTTTTGCTCCAGATCCCTTATTTCCCCTTGGGTCCTGTATCTTTGTCAAACACTGATTTGGAATCCCTGAAGAAATCATTGGTTTTATTATTCAATACTGAGATATATAGCTAGACCTATCACTTGGCTTTGAATTCCCTGGTCATTTGTTTCTGCATGATGAATAAATGAGCCTCTGAATAAGACAATGCTTCATGGTAGTAAGGAAAGAAGATCAGTCTCAACGACAGAACAGACTTTAAATGTTTTACTGGACAAATGCAGTGACCCCTTTCAAACGGATGTCACCAGGGCCCTTCTACACAGCTGTTTTAAAGTTTGCTAACCTATGACATAAGATCGACCTTTCTCTCTCCTGCTGGATATGGTGTGATCTTGTCTCTAGCTATGGCCCACATTCCACAGGTGGGCCGGGGGTTGAGATGCCCCTCATAGATAAGGAATGAGTCTCCAGATTGGCCCCACTTCCTGATTCCTTAGCTCAGAACTCCAAACACACATTCTTTTTAGCCATAGGGTCATTCTCAGGGTATGCTTAAGTTATTGCTGTCAGGTGCATCCTCCGTACACCTGTGATTGTTTTGTTTTTGTTTTTTTTTGAGACAGAGTCTCACTCTGCCGCCCAGGCTGGAGTGCAGTGGCGCCATCTTGGCTCACTGCAACCTCTACCTCCTGGGTTCAAGCGATTCTCCTGTCTCAGCCTCCCCTGAGTAGCTGGGATTACAGGTGCCTGCCACCATTCCTGGCTAATTTTTGTATTTTTAGTGGAGACAGGGTTTCACCATGTTGGCCAGGCTGATCTCAAACTCCTGACCTCAGGTCATCCACCCACCTTGGCCTCTCAAAGTGCTGGGATTACAGGCGTGAGCCACCGTGCCTGGCCTGTGGTTTTGAAATCTTGAGGCAGCTGGTATGGTGGTCACCGACTTCTGCCTAATAAGCACTCCCCGCTCTGTGCTGAGACACAGCTCTTCCAAACCAAGTCTTTCTAACAGTTCTGAGCCCAATTCCTCTTCCCCTGGCCCCTCCTATGGCAGGATCTGCAGTATTATGGACACGAGAGACGCAGAAATGAAGGACAGGTTGTGAGCTAAGGACACCCGTGGGACGAGCTCTTGCCCTTCTCCTTCCTTGCCCTCTGCTGCCTGGGGATGCGGCAGCCCAGCACCAGCCCCCAGCTGCTTCCAGTGAAAACATGCTGTGTCATTTCGGGAGGGATTATATTTTGAACTTGTATTGATTTAGTCTTTATGTGACGCTTCCACATCCTTGTGTTTTTCCATAGACGTTGGGTTTTCTGTTTTCATCCCTAGCTAGATGGACTTACTATGAGCACACCCCCAGTTCCAGGGCCAGAAAGAGCCTCCCCTCTCCTTACAACATGTGGAATCATGAACACCCCTGCCTTGGCCCAATTTCCCTGGAAAACAGAGCCTGAGGCAAAGCTTGTGTGTTTCTGGGCAGCGGGGCGAGTTCCAGGAAAGTAAGAGTAAAGGACAAAGGAAGTGAAAGGAGGCAGAGTACATGCAAGGTGGGAGGTTAGTGAGCAGCCGTGGCTTCCTCAACACACGCAGCTGGCTGCTTCCTTCCTGGGGGCTTAATCAAGGAGCCTGGGCCTAGCAAGAGTTCCCTTGGGGCGCTTTCTCAGGATGCGAGTTTAACCCCCTGGCAAGGACCCCAGGTGATGAGGCAAACTCAAGGGTGGCTTTTAGAAGCCTGGAGAAAGTGGCAGCCAGTGTCAATGGCTGCAATGGAAATGGCCAAGTTGCCCTGGAAGATGGCAGTGAAAACATAAAAGCCTGAGGAGAGTGGGCACACTGTATCATCTGAGACCGGAAGAGCCACCGGGGGTGCGGGGTGGGTAGGTATGATGGGCGGGCCCAGAGAACACGTGATTCGCCACGAGCGTCAGGAATGCTCAGGGGAGAGGCACCAACATCACTAAACAGGAGAGCTGGTCACAGAGCTGGGCTCACTGCTACCCATGGCAATGAAGCCCCTCCGCCCCCAGTCATAGAGGCCAGGCGGTGGCCTTCGACTTCCAGATGCCAGGAGGTCACAATTACCACAATGACCTGCAGAGTCAGTCATGCAGCCAACCGGGCCCCACCCACAGGGAGCTGTGGTCTGCAGAGCACAGCATCTCCCGGGGCAGAATAAATGGATAACCTACGCAGGTGCCGCTTAACGTCTCCAGCCAGCAAGAGGCACGAGTGGAGACGTAGGAGGCCCAGAGCCCTCGTACAAACTGACAGTCCCTTGTTCAGTTGTTTTGAACTAAGCCAGTTTTCCAACCTGGAACACAGGGACTGAAGAGGCGGCTGGGTCTCTAAGGAAGAACTTGGCAGCACTGGCAAGAAAAGACTGTAATGATTCCCCCAATCTTTCCCTAGGCGGACCCAAGGCCATGTACTTGGGTGACCATACACGGAAGAGAAAGGAATCCCCAGATGTCTGGAGGGCTACTCGATGTAGTGTCTGAGTTGAAACGGATACCTGGACACCCAAAGCATCATTGTGGTCTCCTTGCTAGACTGAGGGTCTATGGAGGTTAGTCAATCAATGAAACTAGTGGCAGAATGGCCTGGAAGAGGCAGTCATCAGCAAAGAGGACATTTACTCCAGGAGATAAAACATTCAGGGCCAGGCGTGGTGGCTCATGACTGTAATCCCAGCACTTTGGGAGGCCAAGGCGGGTGGATCACAGTGTCGGGAGTCTGAGACCAGCCCGGCCAATATGGTGAAACTCCGTCTCTACTAAAAATGCAAAAATCAGCCGGGCCTGGTGGCGCACGCCTGTAATCCCAGCTACTCGGGAGGCTGAGGCAGGAGAATCGGTTGAACCCAGGAAGGGGAGGTTGCAGTGAGCTCCAGCCTGGGTGACAGAGCGAGACTCTGTCTCAAAAACAAACAAACAAACAAACAAACAAAAACATTCCCCATCTGAGATGGCTGCAGGGGAGCGTAACAGTTCTGTTAGAGCAGGAAGGGGAGGGGAATAGAATTTTTGTTGTATTTTATTAGTCACCTTTATTTCTACATTTTCTGGGATAAGCTTTCAATATTAGTGTGAACCAGTCATCAGGAGCTTCTCATCCGGTGCGTTTTCCTGGATGCACAGTGCAGATCCGGCAAAAGGACACCCCCTTCAGAGAGGTGAAGGTCAAACCCGACGGGAGCAGCCCAAGAGCAGCTAGCTCTTTGCGGAGGTGTGGAAAGTGGCAGGGGAAGAGACAGGCCCTGATGGCAACTCAACAAACACCACCCGTGTGCCAGGCACTGTCCCAAGAACCGGGATACAGAGATTAATCCAACCAAACCTCTGGTCTTTGAAGTCCAGAAGCCCCTGGACCAATAATCCATCACTAGCCACGGGGGACTTCTCACTAGGGAAGAGGCCACCTCTGCGGGCCCCTCTCAGAACTGGGGATGTTGGTGTTTACTCATTGCTGGGAAGGGCTGACCTTTGAGTTGTTTTCCCAGTCGCAGAAAGTCCTCTGATCCGCCACCTGCATGGGTGAGATTCGGCTGGGTGAGGGCAGAGCTCCTCCCTGAGCCTGTGGGGCGCTGGGCCTGCTATGTGTAAACCAGCAGAGCGGCTTCTCACCCACTGCCCAGGCTGGCAGCCTTCTAGGGAAATCCGTGAAGAAAACACATTTGGGGGTGTGGCATATTTTCTACTGGCTTCCTGTAGGGTTCCTGCTATCTTGGAAACAAAGACGGAGAACTAACTGGCAGCAACTGGCTGAACAAAATTCCACGGGCCTGGAAAGGCAGCTCTCTGACTTGTGGTTGGGTAGCCCCGTGCCTGATGCAATGCCTGCAATGTGAGATGCTTCTAGTTGCTGGTGTTGATGGAGGCTAGAGGCTGTTACCAGATGTGTCTGAGAAATTTTACTCAGTGTATTTTTTGGTTATTGTTTTTATTATGAAGTACCAAATGCTCTGACAAATTTGAACAGATAGAAGTGTGAGGTAAGAACTGCCCCATCTATCCCTTCTCTTAGTAACCAGAGGTAGTAACTCTCTTGTAATTCCTTCTAGAAAGTTTCTTGGCAAATGTAAGCATAAACATATATATATACCCACACAGAGCTATAGATAGATATAGGTATGTAGATGTACACACAGTTGGTCGTCATATACATCAGATCCTTAATTAACTTTTCTCAAAAATATATATTAAAGCTCTTTCACACAAGCCTGTCACTCCTGGAAAGAGACCCTCCCGCCTCAACCTCTCGAGTAGCTAGAACTACAGGCACACACCACACCCAGCTATTTTATTTTATTTATTTATTTTTTGAGACAGAGTTTTGCTCTTGTTGCCCAGACTGGAGTGCAATGGCACGATCTCGGCTCACCACAACCTCCACCTCCCAGATTCAAGCAATTCTTCTGCCTCAGTCTCCCGAGTAGCTGGGATTACAGGCATGTACCACCACACCCAGCTAATTTTGTATTTTTAGTAGAGACAGGGTTTCTCCATGTTGAGGCTGGTCTCAAACTCCTGACCTCAGGTGATCCACCCACCTCGGCCTCCCAAAGTACTGGGATTACAGGCGTGAGCTACAGGGCCCGGCCTATTTTATTTTTTGTAGAGGCACAATCTCTCTGTTACCCAGGCTGGTCTCAAACCCCTAGGCTCAAGCAATCCTCCCACCTTGGCCTCCCAAAATGTGGGGATTACAGGCGTGCACTGCACCTGGCCTGTTTGCATGATTTGTAGTTTTTCGCTATGTAATTGTATGACACATGGGTACGCGTTTGTACTGCTGCTTTAACCCTGCAAAGGTTAGGGGTGGGTCTCTTCTAAATTTCCAGTCTCTGTGAACCTGCTGGCGAAAAATGGTACATATAACTTTGTGTATTTTAAACAATTAATACAGTTGAGCACCTTTATGTATGTTTCTTAGCCATTTGCATTTTTTCCCATGCACTACCTGTTTATATCCTTTGCTCATTTCTTTCTTTTTAACATTTATTTTTATTTATTTAGTTTTTTTGAGACAGAGTCTTGCACTGTCGCCCAGGCTGGAGTGCAGTGGCGCAATCTTGGCTCATTGCAACCTCCACCTCCCAGGTTGACACGATTCTCCTGCCTCAGCCTCCCAAGTAGCTGGGATTACAGGTGCCCGCCACCACGCCCAGCTAATGTTTTTGTATTTTTAGAAGAGACAGGGTTTCACCATATTGACCAGGCTGATCTTGAACTCCTGACCTCGTGATCCACCTGCCTCGGCCTCCCAAAGTGCTGGGATTACAGGCGTGAGCCACCATGCCCGGCCCAACATTTTTTTATCTTTGTGTATTAAGCGTTCTTCATGTATTAAGTTAATTAGCTCTTCGTCGTTTGCGTTGCAAATATTCTCCTCCCCTCTTTTTGTCATTTATCTCTTGATTTCCTTTAGGATATATCTAAAATATACAAGTATATAAAATATAAATATTTACATACATAAATATATAGTATATATTTATAACATGTAAAAATATTTATAACTATAACACACGTTAAAATTTATTTTTTCCCATATAAATGTTTAAATATTTTCTGCTTTCAAATTTATTCATCGTTTTTCTTCTTTTCTCTTCTTTCTTTCTTCTTTTCTCTTCTTTCTTTCTTCTTCTCCTTTTTAAATTTTTATTTATCTATTTTAAAGACAGGTATTGCTCTGTCCCCCAGGCTGGAGTGTAGTGGTGTGCTCGTAGCTCACTGCAATCTCCCAGGCTCAAGTGATCCTCCCACCTCCGCCTCCCACATAACTAGAACCACAGGCCCACACCACCATGCCCGGCTAGTTTTTGTATTTGTAGAAATGAGATCTTGCTATTTTGCCCAGGGTAGCCTTGAACTCCTGGGCTCAAGCAATCCTCCTGCCTTGGCCTCCCAAAGTGCTGGGATTGCAGGCATGAGCCACTGTGCCTGGCCAGCTACCTTTCAATTTTTTTGTAGAGACAGCATCTCATTGTGTTACCCAGGCTGATCTCTCAAACTTCCTGGCCTCAAGCAATCCTCTTGCCTCAGCCTCTTCTTTTTTAAAAATAGCAGTTATTTACATGCTACTTATATGTTTTTTTTAAAAACCTAATTTTAGCCAATGTGACTGCCTTAAAAAAAAAAAAAAACTAAACTAACTCAATGAGATATCATTTTTAAAAGAAAAACACATGCTTTTTTCCAGCACATTTTAGACATATCATTACATATGGACCAGTCAAAAATCAGTTTCAGGGAGAGTAAAAGGAAGACAGAACAGAAAAATATATTTGAAGAAATAATGGCAAAAAAATCCAAATTTGATTAAAACTACAGACCCACAAATACAAGAAGCTCAATGAACCCCAAGCATAAGAAACGTGAAGAAAATGACACCAAGGGACATCATAATCAAATTGCTCAAAATCAATGATCAATAGAAAACCTTAAAAAGAACCAAGGGAACATTTAGGACAAATGTATAGATGAACAAAGATTAAGGTGACACCAGATTTCCCATTGGAAAAACACATGAGCAAGAAAACAGTGGAAAGCCTGGTGCATTGGCACACCCCTGTGGTCCCAGAGACTCGGGGGGCTGAGGCGGGAAGATCACTTGAGCCCAGGAGTTGTGGCCAGCCTCGGCAATACATGAAACCCTGTATGTCGAAAAGAAAAGACAAGAAAAGGCAAAAGAAAAGAAAATCCTTAAGCAAAATCCTTAAAGTACAGCAAGAAAAAAAAAAATCCTGTTAACTAGAATTCCATAACCAGCTTAAATATCCTTTATAAACGAAGGAGGTGAAATAAAGTCTTTTTTTTCCAGACATGCAAAAGCTGAAAGAATTTATCCCAAGTGGCCACACAAGAAAGGTTAAAGGAAGTCCTTCAGGCAGAAGGAAAGTGATACCAGATGAAAATACGAGTATATACAAAGGAATGAAGGGCAACTTACATGGGTAAGTAGAGAAGTTCTTTTCCTTATTATCTAATGTTGCGTAGAGGCTTTGTAGCACAAGTAAATGTAAAAATGGCAGCAGAAAGGTCAAGAGGGGAGGAATTAGATTATTGTATGGTTGGTTTTTTTTTTTTTTGAGATGGAGTCTCACTGTGTCACCCAGGCTGGAGTGCAGTGGCGCGATCTCGGCTCACTGCAATCTCCGCCTCCCAGGTTCAAGAGATTCCCCTGCCTCAGCCTCCCGCGTAGCTGGGACTACAGGCGTGCACCCCCACGCCCGGCTAATTTTTTGTATTTTAGTAAGGACGGGGTTTCACCGTGTTGGGTTCTTATACTCTAGTGTACACCGTAATATCACTTGAAGATAGACTGGTAAGTTAAAGATAGATGCTATAAATCCTTTCCATTTCCTTTCTGGTAAACTGGACACATATAGTTTAATGATTACCTATTCCTACTCATAAAAAAAAAAAAAGTTCTTTTGTAAACAGATCAACATAATGCCGTTTCAGCTGTCTTCCCCACCACAGTCTGTCTGCAGCCACGGATACAGTCCTGTAATAGCTAACTCATAAGGTAAAGGCAGTGTTTACTTACTGACAGTAAAAAGTAAAAATGAGCAACTCATTTTGTTTCAACTTTACTTATTTTTCTCTCCTTCTCTCTCTCTCTGTTTTTTTTTTTCTGTCTCTATTACCTGTGTGGGGAAAAGACAGAATCCTAACTCTCCAGGTTAGTGGCTGCCAGTAGGTAAAATCCTTGCCGAGTTGCCTGAGTTCTGCTTGCAGGGCTGAAAAGAACCTGGAGGAACAGCCCACAAGTTACGGAGGTGGAAGGTTCCAGAGACCAGACCAAAAGATGTGAACTAGGGCCAGGTGCGGTGGTTCACTGTAATCGTCGAACTTTGGGAGGCCAAGGTGGGTGGATCACCTGAGGTCAAGAGTTCGAGACCAGCCTGACCAACATGTTGAAACCCCATCTCTACTAAAAATACAAAATTAGCCAGGCGTGGTGGTGGGCGCCTGTAATCCCAGCTACTCAGGAGGCTGAGGCAGAAGAATCGTTTGAACCCGGGACAGGGAGGTTGCAGTGAGCCAAGATCGTGCCATTGCACCACTCTAGCCTGGGCAAAAAGAGCAAACTCAGTCTCAAAAAAAAAAAAAAAAAAAAAAAAAAAAAAGCTCTACTGGGTACTGGGGCGGAAGGGAGCACAGCCAGACAGACCAGGCTGAAGGTTTCATTGGAGTTTGTATGTCACGCTCTGGAAATCTGGGTCCTAATTGATACGCCTTCCCGCTCTTGTCAAGCGCATCGGTGATTTCTGCATGCTGTTAAATTCAGAGGTCAATTTTCAGTCCTCATGTTTTGTCATATCAGCAGCACCTGAAGCACCCGATCACTTCTGCTTCTTTGACATACGTTGCTCACCTGGCTTCAGGGCGTTCTTTCTTGGTTCTTCTCTTACCTCTCGGCCTGTTCCTTTTTTGTCTCTTTTGTCAGTTCTCTCTTGTCTCTCAGACTTCTAAATATCAGAGGGCTTCAGGGATCCACTCTAGAGCCACTTCTTTTCTCTCCTACAGTCACTCCCTTGGTGACCCAATCCAGGTCCAAGAATTTATCATTTCTTGCCCAGACCTCTTCCAGACTGAATTCCAGGCTCCATCCCTCCCTTTGGATGTATAAACATCTCAAACTTAACATGTTCAAAACTAAACTCTAATTTTCCACTTAAAATCGGCTCTCAGATTCCAAATTGTCCTCTTCTGGGCACGGAGGCTTACGCCTGTAATCCCAGCACTTTGGGAGGCTGAGGAGGGTGGATCACCTGAGGTCACAAGTTCAAGATCAGCCTGGCCAACATGGTGAAAACCCATCTCTACTAAAAAATACAAAAAAAATAGCTGGATATGGTGGCGGGAGCCTGTAATCGTAGCTACTCAGGAGGCTGAGGCAAGAGAATCTCTTGAACCCGGGAGGCAGAGTTTGCCATGAGCCGAGATCGCGCCACTGCACTCCAGCCTGGGCAACTGAGTGTGACTCCGTTTCAAAAAACAAAAACAATTTTTCCTCTTCTCAGTTAATGGAAATACATCCTTCCAGTTACTTAGGACAAAATCTTCAGAGTCATCCTTGATGTCTCTCTTTCTCCTTTACCCAGAAAGGATCCAGTAGCAAATCCTGTGGACTTTATCTTCTGAGCGTGTTCAGAATGAGCTACTTCTCACTCCCCTGCTGCCTCCACCCTGGCTTGAGCCACCGTCTGCTCTCTCCCAAGTTATTCCAGTTAGCTCCTAACTGGTCTCCTGCTTCCATCCTTGACCTGCTTCAGCATATTCTCCAAATAGCAGCTAGAGGGATTCTTTTAAAATCAAAGTCAGCTCATATTACTCCTCTGCTCAAAAACTTCCAGTGTGGGAGCAATGGCTCACACCTGTCATCCCAGCACTCTGGGAGGCCCAGGTAGGAGGATCGCTTGAGCCCAGGAGTCTGAGACCAGCCTAGGTACATAGTGAGACCACATCTCTACAAAAAATAAAATGTTAGCCGGGTGTAGTGGTGCCTGCCTGTAGTCCCTGTTACTCAGGAGGTTGAGGTGGGAGGATGACTTGATCTGGGAGGTCAAGGCTGCAATGAGCCAAGATGGTGCCACTGCATTTCAGCCTGAAAGACATCCTATGTAATCTGGCCTCCACTACCTCTCTGATCATGCCTCCTCCTCCACAGCCTCTCATTTGTGCGCTCCAGCTACCCTGGCTTCCTGGTGCTGTTCTCACTCATGGTGCATGCTCCTTACACAAGCTCCTGCCCTTAGAACTCGCTGTTCTCTCTGCATGGGACACTATTCTTCCAGCAGAAGCAGAATTACCAATAAACTAATGGAGCATAAACTTCCCACCCTTTACCAACATGGGTCCTCTCAAGGCCTTGTACCTACTTTTGTATTGATAATTTCATATTCTATTTCTTAACGAGGCTCTCGAAGTTGTATCAACATTGGGTCCCACAAATCTTGGATCTATTCCTGTCCCCCAGATATCTGCGTGGCTCACTACTCCATCTCCTTCAAGTCTTTGTTCAAATATTGCCTTTGGACTGAGACTGTTTAAAACTGCACCCCCAGCCCTTCATCTCTAGTAACTTCCTATTGTCCTTTCCTGCTTCGTTTTTATCCTTAGAATTTATTATTACCATTTGCAGTGTTAATCTTCATTTATTTATCTTGTTGATTTTCTGTCTCCCTCATTAGAATTTAAGCTCCACAAATGCACAGATTTGTGTGTTTTTTTTACAGCTATCCCCAGTGCTTAGACTAATATTTGGCAAATAGTAAGTGCTCAATAAATTTGTGTGGAATGAATGAAGCTCTCCTTTTGGCGTAAGGGAGTGAAATAAAAGAATTGGTATTTGTAGACCCCCCAAAGGGACAGCATGACTTTAGCAGGAGGACAGAGGCAGGAGGAATGGAAAAGGCAGGTGGTTCTGTGTTTGCCAGGGACCTGATACCTAAGTCCTGCTGACAACATTTCGAGGTTGGTGTTTGGTCTGGAGGTGCTGGGGCCAGTGGAATGTGGATATTCTGTAAGGGGCAGATGCCCAGAAGCGGGGGCAGACTTGAGGGCCTGTTGCTGCTGCATCGTCTCTAAGGCACCCCACTGTGAACGGACACTCCCTTTCCGAGCAGGGCCCCTGATGTCCCTCTGCTTCAGAGATCTCTCCCATGACAAGAAACCCCTCTTCCTCTCCCCAGTACGGCTCAGAACACTTGCAAGGCCTGGGAACACCTGGAAGGAACTGGGTAGAATGAATGCAAAAATGTGACAAACGGTGAAAAGCATTAGGTTTAAAGAGAAAGACTAGGCTGGTCGTGGTGGCTCACGCCTGTAATTCCAGCACTTTGGGAGGCTGAGGCAGGTGGATCACTTGAGGTCAGGAGTTCGAGATCAGCCTGGCCAACATGGTGAAACCCTGTCTCCACTAAAAATACAAAAATTAGCCAGGCATGGTGGCATGCGCCCGTAATCCCAGCTACTAGGGAGGCTGAGGCAGGAGAATCACTTGAACCTGGGAAGAGGAGGTTATAGTGAGCTGAGATCGCGCCACTACACTCCAGTCTGGGTGACAGAGTGAGACTCCATCCCCCCCTCAAAAAATAAAAAAACAACACACATACAAGAGTAGGTTAGATTAGTCCAAAGACAGTAAAATAAGACATGAGCTGGGAAGTTTAGGACCGATTAGCATGGGCTTGGAGACAGGTCAGGATGCATGACTCTGGACGAATGCCACGAGTAGCGCAGGAGTATTCCAAGCTCATTAGTAAATGGTACAGGCTACATCGTTCAGGGGCCAGGTGGCTCGGTAGTGGTAGGAAGCACAGATGCATCTTGCAGAAGAAGCTGCCAAGCCCTGACTCTCCTGCCAGCTGGCCCTGCCACCATAGACGTGGATCTTGGAGAGAGTCACTGCCTTTCCAGAGTAGTCCTTTGGCCTGGGTCTCAAAGACCTTTAAAACCTAGCTTGGGCCTGGCGCAGTGGCTCATGCCTGTAATCCCAGCACTTTGGGAGGCCAAGGCAGGTGGATCACAAGGTCAGGAGTTCAAGACCAGCCTGGCCAGCATGGTGAAACCCCATCTCTACTAAAAATACAAAAAATTAGCCAGGCGTGGTGGCGGGCACCTGTAATCCCAACTACTCGGGAGGCCGAGGCAGAGAATTGCTTGAACCCAGGAGGTGGAGGTTGCAGTGAGCTGAGGTTGCACCACTGCACTCCAGCCTGGGTGACAGAGCGAGACTCCGTCTCAGAAAACAAACAAACAGAAAAGGAAACAAAAATACAGCTTGGAGTATCCAAAGGACTTGAGAGAGAGAGTAGCGGTCAAGAAAGCAGGGTTATAAACACCCTGTAAGGATTGGGGTTGCTACTAAATTCCATTGAGCATTCAGAAGCAAAATGGTGCATTTTAATACAGTAGTTCTATTAAAAGAAGAAGTATCCACCACTGTGTGGCACCCGTATTTGTTCAGCCGTAGATTTAAGAGGCAACTTGCAAAGCCTGCTTCTAATTAATTTAAGTCCATTAGATGAAATGTGTTACTGTTCCTGGCCACACTAAGTTGTCACAGTCAGATTAATTTCTCCTAGCAGAGTGGCAAAGCAATTACGACGGCAAATATGGCAAGTCACTCCTCACCAGAGGAAGCTATTGATATTTGAGGGAGTCTTATTTACCTAAAATGTTCAGTGATAAATTGTTCGATAATAATATTTAATTAGACAATTAACATGCAGCATAAGTATCAGTTCAATGGAGAGCTCCACCCTGTCGCCGGTGTGGCTCACTGCAGTGTCTCCCGAGCACTGGTTCCTGTTGGGATGCTTGGCTCCTTGTGGGCTTTCTGTCTTGTCTCCAGCTCAGATGCCCAAGATACGCAGCTCTTGGGAACTTGAACAGGCATCAGGCTGGCAAAAAATGATGGGAATCATGGCCAGGTGTGGTGGCTCACACCTGTAATCACAGCGTTTTGGGAGGCTGAGGTAGGCGGATCACTTGAGGTCAGGAGTTTGAAACCAGCCTGGCCAACATGGTGAAACCCGTCTCTACTAAAAACACAAAAACAGCCAGGTGTGGTGGCGCACGCCTGTAATCCCAGCTACTTGGTAGGCCGAGGCAAGAGAATCACTTGAACCCGGCAGGTGGAGGTTGCAGTGAGCAGAGACTGTGCCACTGCACTCCGCCTGGGCGACAGATTGAGACTCCATCTCCAAAAAAAAAAAAAAAAAAAAAAAAATTGGGAATGAGAACTCTGAGAACTCTGAGCAATCTTCAGTCTTACCAAAGCCTGGCTTGTCATTCTGTGAACACAGAGCTGGAGGTCCGGGGGAGAGGTTTAAGGCCACACAGCTAGATAGTGGCAGAAACTGGATGCCACTTTTTGACTTGAGAAGTGTGTAGATCTACTGAATTGTTAATTTTTTTTTTTGTTTTTTTGTTTTTTGAGATGGAGTCTCACTCTGTCTCCCAGGCCAGAGTGCAGTGGTATGATCTCGGCTCACTGCAACCTCCGCCTCCCAAGTTCAAGCGATTCTCCTACCTTAGCCTCCTGAGTAGCTGGGATTATAGATAGGTGTGTGCTGCCACGCCCGGCTAATTTTTGTATTTTCAGTAGAGACAGAGTTTCACCACGTTGGCCAGGCTGGTCTCGAACTCCTGACCTCAGGTGATCCACCCACCTCGGCCTCCCAAAGTGCTGGGATGACAGGCGTGAGCCACCGTGCCTGGCCGTTCATTTATTCTTAGATTCCAGAGTAGGATTTTTTCACAACTTTGTCCCTGTGATGTGCTGCCCTTGAAGATCCTTTCCCTCAGACAACTGACAGATAGTAACGAACAGCTAGGAAGAGTGGGCGCTACCGTTCTTCAGGGCTTGCCTTTGGCTTTCTGCCCTCAGGACAAGGAAAAAGTGGTGAACACTCGCTTTGTGTCTCACCCAGCCATAGGGAGCAGAAATGCTAGAGAAATCTCAAAAGCTTAAGTAAAGATGGGCGTAGATAGGAGTGGTTGTCCCCAGGAACTTCTCCGCATTAAACTCTTCTTGTGGCATCCCTCGGGTCACTCCATTGCTTTCACCTCCAGAATCACAGGCTGTCTTACTGTATGTGTGAGATTCCCTTCAGTTAGCTCTGAGCCTTTGGCCAAGACTGGGCAAATGTCTTAGCCTGGTTTCAGAACTACTCTGCCCTCCCAGACCCCATTCAAAGGAGGTCTGCACCTGTGCCTGGGTGGAAAGGTGGTGGGGAGCAGTCCCTCCTGAGATCAGCTTGGGGTGGTAGTAGCAATGCAGGGGATACCTAAGGGGAGGGGAACTCTGGAGGTAAGAGTTGGGGCCACCATATTCCCCAAATGTCAAATTTTTTGCTCCTCTGATTACCTTGGAGAATCTTGGTGGATATTTTTTTTGGTGCCTCAGTGAATGGGGGAGGGAGGGAAATGTGGCTTCTAAGAGGCCTCCTATCCTGAGCTCAGGCTCCCTCGTGAGCTTAATATTTTACATCTTTAGACTGGCTGTCTTTCTCATTGGCTCCGATTGGCCTGCCATGGATCAAGGGAACACTAGAATTAATCAGCTGTGGCCAGGAAGGTAGAGTTGCTCCAAAAGAATCATGTACAGAGGGTTGGGGGATGGAGAAGGCCAGGACGCAAGGAAGGGCCATCCCAGAAGAGCAGCCTGATGGGCAGATTAAACATTCCATTATTAAGTTATTTTCCATTTTTTTTCTGTTGCACCGAATACCTATGTATGCTCATCTTTGTGAAGTATGTTACTATTTTTGTAGGCTAGAGTCCTAGAATGGAATTGCTGAGTCAATGGGTATCATGCCGCTAAATTATTTTCAAAAAATATTGCAGTTTTCGCTCTTCCAATGCATCAGCCATCGGAGAGCAGCAGCCATGGCTCTGTACTACCCCATGGCTGAGGGCCTCAGTGAGGGCACAGGTGGATCAGCGATGTGAGCAAGCTCAGGCACACTCACCAAGTTCAGCAGGACATGATCCGAGAGCTGTGTGGCTTTGCCCTGAATGAGCGCCATGCCACGGACTTGCTCAAGGTCTCCAAAGACAAATGGGCCCTCACGTTCATCAAGAAAAGGGTGGGGCCACACATCCGCACCAAGAGGAGGTAAGAGGAGCTGAGTGACGTCCTGGCCACAGTGAGGAAAGCAGCTGCCAAGGATTGAGCTCCCCTTGCTCTGCATAACAAAACCTCTACAGAACCAAACTCAGCGATTTTCACTCCTGCCAGCACCTCGTTTTCTCTCCAGAATGTTTTCTCTCCAGTATTTCTAATCTTCACCAATTTGATTTACAAAAAAATCTGTTTTTTATTTCGCATTTTAAAAATTACGGTTCATCATAATTCAGCGTGTCTCCTTAGGTTTATCCGTGATGCTTTTCTTTTTTGTGATTTATCTATCCTTTGTGTATTTTTTCAATTAGATTGTTTCTCTTTTTCTTATTCATATGTAGAAACACTTTATATTTTGTGAATTTTTGGCTCTTATATTTTCTATATGTTGCAAATGTTTTCTCCCTGGCAATGATTTGGATGGCAGCGCTCTTGCACAGAAGTTTAGGTTTCTGAGTGGTTGAATCTTTTGCTTTTCTTTATGCCTTATGGATATTGTGTTAGAGTTAGCAAATCCTTTCCAGCCTCAAGATTATAGAAATAGTCTCATATTTTCTCATAGTATTTTTATAGTCTTAGTTTTTATTTTTTGATCTTTAATTCATGTAGAACTTATTAGGTGTATGGTATATAAATGTACAATTGTTTCTACACCATTCAACAATCTTTTTCATTGGTAATGCCACTCTACTTGTGTATTAAATTTTCATTAATTTGTGGATCTGTTTCTGAACTGCCTATTTGTTTCATTAATCTGCTTTTTCTATACATGTACCAGCACCATGTCATTGTCTTTTTAATTTAAAAATGTTTTATTTAAAAAATGCTTTTACATGCTTGTCTAATTAGCTTAGTTTTGTAGTATGTTTTTATCTTATGATGCATTTAAAAATGTTTTCCTGCTTAACTTTGCATATTTATCCATCAAAATCAATTGATCATGTTTCCCTCTGCCACTCCCACCCCCAAGCTGCACTGAATTCTAGATAAATATGGGGGGAAATCCATCTTTTATAGTGTTGCTTTCCTATCTGAAAACATGGTTTATCTCCTTCTTTTTCCTTTTTCTTTCTTTCTTTTTTTTTTGACATGGAGTCTCACTTTGTCGCCCAGGCTGAGTGCAGTTGCAGGATCTCGACTTACCACAACCTCTGCCTCCCGGATTCAAGAGACTCTCCTGCCTCAGCCTCGCGAGTAGCTGGGATTATGGGTATGCGCCACCACGCCCGGCTAATTTTTACATTTTTAGTAGAGACAGAATCTCTCCATGTTGGTCATGGCTGGTCTGGAACTCCCGACCTCGGGTGATCTCCCAAAGTGCTGGGATTACAGGCGTGAGCCACCGTGCCCGGCCCATCTCCTTATTTTTCAATTCATCTTTCATGTCTGTCAGTAATGACATACGTTCTTTATGACTCTACATTTTCTTGTTGTCTTTAGGTTTTATTGCTATTGTGACTTTTATGATTTCTTCTACTGTATATTCTGAAAGGGAAAGCTTTTAATTTTTCCCTGCATTTGTTTTGTATTCAACCAACTTACTGAATTCCATTATTATTCTAATAATTTTAGCGCTTACTTTCCTAAATATTCTGGGGTAACAATAGTAGTTAGTACCTGCAATAATGGTGGTTTGACTTCTTTTATTTATACTTCATTTCTTTTTCCTGCCTTTTGTCCTCGCCATTGCAGAGTCTTGATGGGATGTCTCTCTTTGGCACCCTTTGGGATATGACTCTGAACCCTGCCTTCCAGCTGCAGTCCCCTCAACTCTGGATGGAGCTCTATTATTTTTGTGTGGGGGTGGGAGCTTATCTCCTGAGCCAGCCTCTGCTTGTCAGAACACACTCTTCCTGCAAGCATGGTTTCCACGCTCCCCTCCTGTGGCAGCCACAGCCTCACATCATAAGGATGATAAGCAGCCATTCAAGGGATGACCTCTAAGGACAGCCTGGCATGCCTGAAAGTCAGCAAACATGAGGGCCCATCATAGCTCACTTCTTTTCCCACTGCCAGTTGGGCCTTGCCTTCTAGCTCAGTCAGCATTGGGAGACTAGGCTGCTCAATCTGGTGGTCTTTTGTTTCCAGCTCTCCCCAGTATCCCTATTGTGCATTCCTCATGCCCCATGCTCTCCTTGGCTTTCCCTAATTGACCCCAACTTGTGTCCTACATCCTTCACCTCCCCAGACCTGACCTAGTGATTGGGTAGAGGAAGCAGGATGTTGAGACATGGAAGCTAAATTTCTCCTGCACTGGAGGCTGGCAGCAGAACCTGGGGAAGTCGGAGGGGCGAAGATGCAAGAGAGGTTCCAGCAACCTTTAGTCTGCCTCAAGAAGTCTCCAGCTAGGAGGCAATGCTAAGCCAGGACAACCTAGAGATACCCTGGCTGGCCAGGGCTTCCTAAAAAAGACGTGTTGCTAGGTGGTTACGCTGCCTTAAGAGCACACCCATCACTCAGTGAATCTGCTGTGAGTCAGAGGGACGCCCCTGAAGACACATTGCCTGGAGGAGATAAGCCCCCCAGGGTCCCCCACAGCCATTCCCCAGCCTCTTCTCTTCAGCTTCTTCATTTCTACATGCTCCTCCTTCCAGTTTGGCCACTGGCTCAGGCCACAGCTGATGCCCTGTTCACAGCCTGCATCACCCTCCTGAGACAGGGCCTTCTCCAAGTGTTTGCCTTTGGGCAGGTCCCAAGGCTACCACCTGGAGCTGCTGGAGAGGGTAGTCCTGACAGCAACCCCCCGGCGACCCGGTCCTTACTAGCTCCTCCCTGACCTCCTTGTAATGCTGGGTGCAGAGGGATGGACCAGGGCGCTGCATGTAAGTGGTGAACAGGAGGGCGTCTGGGTGACTGAAAGGGGAGAAGGGAGGGGAAAGGATGGGAGAGGCTGCAGCAAACATCTCTGAGGAAAATGGGTAATGACAGAGCTGGTAGACAATGGTGAGAGAAGGAAGGATGGCACCGAAAGTAGTCATGCTCCTTTTTATTTCATTGAGATTTTCTTTTTCTCTTTTTGCCAATTAATAATACGTTTTGGTCTGGGGGATGCTTGGGAAGGCCCCATTGTTCAAAATATCTCTTTCAGGAACCTGGAACACCACCATTTGAGACTCACGTCTTTAGGTCTTGAAGGTTTTTTGGTCTTTGAGATGCTTTTATGTAAAGTTAATGCACCTCCAGTGCCCTCTGAACAGAGGCCACTGAACGTGGACTGAGCTTCCCTGGCCGTCCTTATCTCCTGCTGCTCACCCTCCTTCCTGCCCCAGCCTGAAGGAGCAGCTCCTTCCTGGTCAAGAGCTCCATGGCTTCGCCTAATTTACGTCACCCTCCCCAAGCTGGAGGGAGAGTTCCCCCACCGTCCCAGAGCTCCATGGCTATGCCTAACTTGCCTCACCAGCCGAAGCTGTCCTGGAAGGGAAGAAGCTGCAGAGTGCCTGTTCCCTTCCTTGGGCTGTGAGCACCTGGACAGCAGGGACTGCAGAGACCTCAGGGGTTGGAGGGGGTGAAAAGCAAGTCTCACATGTCCTGCTTTGGCCTGAGACCAGGCCCCTACCTCTGACCTATGCTGCAGGTCCTGGATAGACCAATTCCACAGCAGAGGAATCTATTTCAATGCTGTATCAGAGTCCTGTCCAGGAAGCAGACCACGCTGAGTGAGTATATCAGTCAGGGTTCCCCAGAGAAACAGAACCAATCTATATACAGTGAGGTGTGTGTGTGTGTGTGTGTGTGTGTGTGTGTGTGTGTGTATGTGCATGTAGAGAAAGACAGAAAGAAAGAGAGAGTTTAAGGAACTGGCTCATGTGACTGTAGAGGCCTTGTCAGAGGCATTTGAACCAGACCAACGCCATCTTGAATAGGGGCTTGGTAAAATAAGGCTGAGACCTACTGGGCTGCATTCCCAGATAGTTAGGCATTCTAAGTCACAGGATGAGATAGGAGGTCACAAGATATACGTCATAAAGACCTTGCTGATAAAACAGGTTGCAGTAAAGAAAAACAGGTTGCAGTAAAGAAGCCGGCTAGATCCCACCAAAACCAAGATGGCCATGAGAGTGACCTCTGGTGGTCCTCACTGCTACACGCCCACAAGCACCATGACAGTTTACAAATGTCATGGCAACGTCAGAAAGTCACCCTATATGGTCTAAAAAGGGGAGGCATGAATAGTCCACCCTTTGTTTAGCGTATCATCAAGAAATCACCAAAAAAAAAAAAAAAAAAAGGGGGGGGGGGGGCAAAACCAGCAGCCCTCAGGGCTGTTCTGCTTATGGAGTAGCCATTTTAAAAAATCATTTACTTTCCTAATGAACTTGCTTTCATTTTACTCTATGGACTTGCCTTGAATTCTTTCTTGCATGATATCCAAGAACCTGCTCCTGGGGCCTGCATTGGGACCCCTTTCCTGTAACAGCATGGTAAGTCCAAAATCTGTAGAGTAGGCTAAGAGGCTGGAGACTCAGGGAGGAGTTACAGTCTGAATCTGAAGGCAGTCTGCTTGCAGAATTTCTTGCTTTCCTGGGGAAGTCAGTCTTTTTCCATTAAGGCCTTTAGCTGATTAAACGTTATAGAGGTAACTGCTTTACTCAAATTCCATCAGTCAAATCTCACTCAAAAAACACCTTCACAAAAAAAACCAGAATAATGTTTTCATGTAGGATTTTTCTTCTTGGTCACTTTGCAAGCTGGGAACCCCCAGCTGGTGATGCCCTGCCTGGGCCTTACTCAGCCAGGTTGGCATGCCCCAGCTTGCCTGTATTATAGCTCGTACCTACATTGGATGGTTCCCGAGCTCTTGTACCACAACCAAGAAGAATGAGGATGTGCTGGCCATTGAAGGGTGAGGGGGTGGAGAAGTATTTTATTGAATGGCAGAACAGTTATCAGCAGAGAGGGGAGGTGGGGGGCGGTTCCCCAGCCCCACAGTCGGGTGGTTCTCACCTCCCCAAGTGGCTGGGTCTGGGGCTTTTTATGGGCTCAGAATAGGGGTAGGGCAGGCCAGTAGGTAGTATTGGAAAAGGCAACACTCAATTGGTTAAAAGACATTATTCAGAAGAATCAATCAGGAAAGGGTGGGAAAACAGGAATAGAAGTTCTAAGTCTGAGTCATGGGTTTCATCTGGGACCAGCAGTCCAGTCTTTCAGCTCTGTTTTTGGCGTGAAGGTGGGGAGAAACCTCAGGGACCCACCCCAACCTGACTATGCATTTGACTGCATCCTGTCACCATCAGTTTGACCAAATATCTGGGTACTGGGCCGCCATGAGGAAAGCAGCTGCCAAGAACTGAGCCCCTTGTCTGCATAATAAAACCTTTACAGAAAAAAAATTTACAATTTCCACTCCTGCCAAGCTGACACATAAAATTAACCATCACCAGTCTGCTCCTTGTCAATTTGGGACCCACACATATCTCCTTAAATCATACTTAACCTTCAAAAAAAGACAATAACAAGATTGCAGTTCTGTCTAACATGACACAACTATGCTTCCTACAACTGCATCCTACTGCGCTAATCCTCTTCCCAGAAGAGGGTACAAAGTCCTTAGGTGTGTGAAGGGAAAATCAATCTTGGGGCCCCAAAATCACTAAGCTAAAGGGAAAAGTCAAGCTGGGAACCGCTTAAGGCAAACCTGCTTCCCATTCTATTCAAAGTCACCCCTCTGCTCACTGAGATAAATGCATATCTGATTGCCCCATTTGGAGAAGCTAATCAGAAACTCAAAAGAATGCAACCATTTGTCTCTTATCTACCTATGACCTGGAAGCCCCTCCCTGCTTCAAGTTATTGCACCTTTCCGGACAGAACCAATGTTCATCTTACATACGTTGATTGATGTCTCTTGTCTCCCCAGAATGTATAAAACCAAGCTGTGCTCTGACCACCTTGGGCACCTGTCCTCAGGATTTCCCGAGGCTGTGTCACAAGTGTGTGTCCTTAACTTTGGTAAAATAAACTTCCTAAATTGACTGAGACTTATCTCATTTTGGGGGTTCACAGGTGATATTTACTCTTCTTGAGATCCTGTAACTTAAACACTATGATGTGAGGTTAGCAATATTAAATTCTATGAGATCAAGTAAGGCATCTTATGTAACACGATAAAGGAATACGAAAGGGAAGAAAACAAAGGTGCTATACACACACTAACATATTCATAACAAAATAAGGCATACACACTCATGACAATTACAGTTCTTGTTTTTATAACTGGTCATGTAGTTGTAGCTGGTATTGATAACTATCTTATTTCACTACTCATTCCATATTCCCTTTGCCCTCAGCAAGCACCTGAGCTGGTCATGGATTGTTGACTGGTGAGGTGACTGGAACCTTCATTCCTAAAGGGTTTGGGTCATTAGTAGTCCTGCCTGGATTGGGTTGTTGTAATTTTCCATTGACTTTAATCACAGGGCATGGGAATACTAAGAGATGTCCTAAAGGATCTCCTGTATTTCAGACATACTCTTCCTTACCTCCATTGTGATATTCAAGGCGTATGACTTTGGCCCTATCTCCTTGAATCTGCCTTCAGATTCAAACTGTAACTCCTCCCTGAGTCCCAGCCTCTTCTTGCAAATGGCCCTATCTGAAGCCACTTGGCTATTTTGAAATCTTTCTCAGGTCCTGATTCTGGCTTATGCTCAGGGCAGTCTCTGAAGATTTCTCATCCTGTTCAGGCCAGTTCCTGTGCTAATTTATGCCCACACATACCTGGCAGGGAGAGCTAAAGATGGAGTCAGTGGGAGCTGCCCTTTGGCATCATTTATTTTTAATATATTCCTAAGCAGCAGCATCTGTCCTTGACCCTTTGCTTGTCAGAGGGCCAAACTCACAGACATTTTAAGCTTAAAACAAGCAGTTACAAAGCTGTTGAACTTTGCCTGTGCAAAGACAAACACAAAAACATCCCAGCCCCACCCCCCCACCTTTACTTATCACACATATGTGAGAATTTCCATTCTCAGCTAAAGGCAAGCATTGAAAGAATATACAGAAAGCCTGGAAAAGGTTTCCAGGGGTGTCTATACACCCTGTCAACTGAGAATTAAGAGGATCTGGCTGGTCACTTACCTGGAGAGGATCCTGCGTGCTGATAGTGCTGAGGGAACCCTGTAGCACCCACCGGCTAAGGTGAGAGACAGCTGAACTTGAACGTGAGGGCTGTCACTGAGAGCTGTTGGCAGAAGAAAATTCGAGCCATGGGTAAGGATGGTAGAAAGGGAGGAGGTTGGAGAGGAGTGAATAGGCCTTTGGAAAGAGGTGCTGTTAACCCAAAACAGAGAGGCAGCAGCTTTGCAATTAGATTTTCTTTTTGAAATAGTAGGCTCTGTCCCTGGTAGCAATAGGGAGAAATAAAAAATAATATGTATTCATTGGGAAAAGAACTGGAAAGAGAATTAGGCAAAATAAGCATGTGGTATTGTATCTTGTTTTTAAAAGCAGCTTATTGTAATACATTAGATATTCTTTGAAAAAAACAGAATTTGAAGTTTAGAAAATCAAATCAGTTTTAGGGGTTGAGAATCTCATTACATACTTTTGTCTTTCAAAACGGTTTACTTGTTTATTTAGAAATGCGGTCTTGTCCAGGCTGGCGTGTAGTGGTACAGTCATACCTCACTGCAGCCTCAAATGCCTGGGCTCAAGGGATCCTCCTGCCTCAGTCTCCTGAGTAGCTGGGACTATAGGCAGGCACACCTCACCTTGTTCCCAGACCAAACTTTGGGTCGGGCTGCTTATTCTTGCAGCCCAGTAATGAGATGCAGATGAACTGGGAAAGAAGGGAGTTTATTGTCGTAACTGGGTCCAGGGAGAAGGTCTGGAAAATAAAGCCAGAACAATTCAAAATTACAAAGTTTTCCAGAGCTTATATACCTTCTAAGCTATATGTCTATGTGTACGTGTGCATTCATCTAAAGACGTAAGTGATTAACTTCTTCTAATCTAACTAAGATCTGAGTCCTGAAGGCCTTCCTCTGGAGCCTTAGTAAATTCACTTCATCTAAATGGGTCTAGGTGCTGGGGCGATTACCCTTATCTTGTGTCCTGCTAAATCACAGAGTTTTGGGGAGTTCCTTTAGTCCCCAGTAAAGCTTGCCTAAGAAGGTCTGGGGAGGTCCTTAAGATCCACAATAAAACTTGTTTAATCTTAAATGAGTCCTGTTAAGAATTCCTTCATTATTTTGTCATGCTTCAAGGCCCAGGAAAGGCCTAGGCAAAACTCTTGGTGGGCTATTTTTACATTCAAGCCTTTGTATAGGGCACTGACTCTATCAGCTTTTAACACTTAACTTCAGCACTCAGTCAGTGCGGAAACAGTTGTTATGGAGGCCTACCTGTTCAGCCATTATGGAGACCTGGCCTGCCACAATGTTGCCTGGCTAATTTTTAAATTTTTTGCAGAAACAAGGTCTCGCTGTTTTGCCCAGGCTGGTCTTGAACTCCTGGGCTCAAGTGATCCTCCCATCTTGTCCTCTCAAAGTGTTGAGATTACAGGCATGAGCTGCTATGCTTGGCCATCATTCAAAGTTTATATGTGTATTAGTCTATTTTCTTATTGCTGATGAAGACATACCCAAGAATGAGTAATTTATAAAGAAAAAGAGGTTTAATGGACTCACAGTTGCACATGGCTGGAGAGGCCTCACAATTATGGTGGAAGGCAAAAGGCACGTCGTGCATGGGGAGGCAAGAGAGAGAATGAAACCCAAGTGAAAGGGGTTTCCCCTTATAAAACCATTAGATCTCATGAGACTTATTCACTAGCATGTGAAAACTATGGGGGGAACCACCTCCACAATTCAATTATCTCCCACTGGGTCCCTCCCACATCACATGGGAATTATGGGAGCTACAATTCAAGATGAGATTTGGGTGGGGACATAGCCAAAACATATCAATATAATCAACTAGAACCTATAACTTTTCCTCATTGAAGACATCAGAAATTGCCATCTGTATTGTACTCATTGAATGAAATTTCTGTGTAACAAAGCAATTCATTTCTTTTGGATTATCCACATGAATGATGCCCAGCTGATTATAAAAAATTCTGTACTTCATGCTGAGTTCCTGTAACTCTAGAAAAAGAAAAAAAAAAAAATCTGTACTCCAAATAGCCACAGAAACTGGGATTTTAAAAATCCCTTTCTTCAAAGAAAGAACCTCAGGACAATTGGTGGTGTGCTTAAAGCAAAGCATTTGGAGTAGGACAGACTTGGATGGGATCTGTCTTTGCCAATTCCTGGTTGTATTGTTGTGGGCAAGTTATTTGAACCTGCTAACTGTCAATGTTTTCAGTTGCAAATGGGAATAATCTTAGGCTACTTTTAGAATTGCAAAAGTAAGTGAAATGATGCATAGAGGGCACTTGGCACAGTGGCTGGTACATAGAAATCAACCGTTTATTGCTAAATTGTAGTATTATTGCAAACAGGGAGCCTGCTTTATGATTTATGATTCCACTCTAAGAATATAGCACAATCACTGGGACATCATAAGGACTCAATCAGTGCAAACTGAATGAATGAATAAATTGTATGGGTTGCTGTAGCTTAGGGTAGGATGGGCACAGGTGTTTTTTTTAAAATCAAATATCCTCATATTGTTCCCTTTTCCAAGATCCCAATTCCTCAAAAGAACATTGCTTAAATTTACAGACAACCCATTCCTATGCACAAAAAGCTTGTGCTTAAACAAACACTCATCTTAATGAACATGTAAGAGTTAAGAGATAGAAGGTGGGTGGGGATGCCTAATACTCCCCATCTTTTCCCCTTGAGGTCAAGCACTTGTTTTACTTGCTCATTCACTGCAAGGAAAAGGCAGCTCCTCCAGTTCTCATTAATCCACAGAATTCAGTGTTACAGTCACGTTAAGATCAGTTGTCAAAGGCTCTTTTCAACACACTAGATTCTGAGCACCACAGCTTTGTTTTAGAAGCAGCACAGAATAATATACTGGGCTTCTTTCCTTTGCTGTCAATTGTAGAAAAAGCTACTCAATACCTCTAAAATTCTGCAGATTAAGGGTGTGATTTCTAGCAAAACAAAACAAAACAAAACAAAACAACAACAAAAAAAACAACCCACAAAACTTTAATAAAATTCAATTGCATCAAAACAAACAGAGGATTGTGGGGTTTGGGGCAGTAGATAGTGTTTTTATTCTCTACCCCCCAGCAGAACTCAGCAAAGCAGGTTGCACACTGGCTCTGTGAGGACTTGGAGGTGGCGGCCTAACGGCAGGATTTAACCTGTGAGGACTTGGAGGTGGCGGCCCAAGGGCAGGAATTAACACTTAACACTGAGAACTTAATACTGAGGGCAGAGAAGACCAGGGGCATTCAGACCCTGGGCAGGGCCAGATCCAGCAAGGGAAGGGCTAGGAATGATTAAATTCAGCTGGTATTGGAGGAGAGTGAGCTAGGAGGCGAACAGACAGGAGAGAACACCATGGTCTCTCAGGTCAAGGGCCTCTTTTAGGGTATATCATTCTGACTGAGAATCTTTCAGGATACTACCTCTTCTACAAAGCCTGTCCTGAACTCTTATTAGAACTCTGATGACACTTATTTGTCCCTCTTTTAGAAGACTTACAGGACTTCTAATGATTCATTTAGCTTACATACATGCCTCATTTCCCTCCATGAACCCCCAAAATCTCAGACAGGTCTCTCAGTTAATTTAGAAAGTTTATTTTGCAAAGGTTTAGGATGTGCACCTGTAACACAGCCTCAGGAGGTCCTGATGACATGTGCCCAAGGTGGTCAGAGCACAGCTTGATTTTATACATTTTAGGGAGACATGAGACATCAATCAACATATGTAAAATGAACACTGGTTTGGCCTAGAAAGGTGGGACAACTGGAGTTAAAAGCAGGACAGGGATGGGGCTTCCAGGTCACAGGTAGATGAGAGACAAACAATTGCACTCTTTTGAGTTTCTGATTAGCCTTTCCAAAGGAGGCAATTTGATATGCATTTTTCTCAGTGAGCAGAGGGATGACTTTGAATAGAACGGGGAGGCAGGTTGGCCCTAAGCAGTTCCCAGCTTGACTCTTCCCTTAGCTTAGTGATTTTGGGGGCCCCAAGATTTATGTTCCTTTCACATTTCCCTCCTTTTCTTTTTAAAAATCTCTTGGAGAAAGCATTTTAGGAGAAAATGAGTCTCTCGTCCCAGGTTTCATCTGGTGTCTCATGGCTAGGATGGTTTATTCCTAGATAGGTAGGTCCCAAGTTATTAGGAAAGCTCATATGTAGAAGGTGGTGAAGTCTCTTGTTGTATGAAGAGAAAATAGGGGGAGGAAGGTAGAAAAACAACAACAAATGAAAAAACAATCCTGGAAAATTGTTATAAGCCACATTACTCTGAAGTTTTATACATCAGTAGGCAGGTATGAAAGTCGCTAATGTATGTAAATAAGGTTGCTGTTATTTTCTTCTGAAGTTGTCTAGCTTCAATTTTGGGGGCTTTATGAAAGTACAGCTCAGTTTTCAGTGACTCCAAATTAGGAAAAATGGGGAAAAAAAGAAAAAAAAGTAAAACAAAGTGACAAAAATTACTTTGAAGACTTGGAGCCAAGAAAAATTAGAATTCAGTTCAAACTGTAAAAAATAATAAAAATCAAGAAACATTAGGAAGACTGGAATCTAACAACTGCTGTACTATAGTTTTGAATCATAATGTTTCTCTCTCCAGTTTCCCATTTTTATACAAAAGAAAAATCATGGTAGGGCTGGTTTGCTTTATTACACATGGCCTAATTATTTGTATACAGTGCAGCAAGAATAATTATTTTTTAACATAGGCTTTTAAATTGGCTTTGATGGAACTTTGTTCCATAGAAGGAATCTCAGATAAGACATTTTTTTAAAGCCGAGCCCAGCTATGGATTTGTGCCATCAAGTACCTGTAAGTTGAGTGATCCTTTCCTCTTGAGGTTCCAAGATAAACTTGGGGTTCCTGGGCCTGTCAGAAAGTGACACTCTTTACTTACCAGACGTCAGGAACCCTGTACAGTGGCTGTGTAGACAAAGGTATCAGAGCAGTTTATCCAATGGGCTTTTATTGGCTGCATTGGTCAAGTTTGAATCCTTAAAGGAAAGCACACCATTCCAGTCAAAACCTTAGTAAAATAGCCAGTTTCTCCAATTGTGTCCTGTTACAAATGAAAACAGATTCTTATTGCACTTATACAAATAACTGTATTGGCATAAGTTAAGAATACTCACACATAGTTCCCAAATTTTGGAGAAAGCATGTAGAGAGAAACAAATATGCTCTAAATTTTGTTCATAGGAGTATACTTTACTCAATTGTTAAAAGCTGTAAATAGCTTAATGTCTTCTTGTTTCTGAGAAACAAAACAAAGGATCAGCAACATTTTAAGCAAAAAGTTAAAAAGATTACTTTAGTCTTTTATTAGCTCAGCTCATGCAGTTAACTTTTGTCCTGATATTCACGAACATTTCAGTTCTCCATGAGAGTCCTGAAAGTTTTTTTCTCTATTGTAATGTTCCAATCTCCAAAGTTATTAGAAATCCGCATCTAGGAACACCTGTTAGAGTTCTATAGTTGATTATAAAACCACTTTCTAAGGAGGACCAAAACAAGACAATTGTTTGTGGATGACAAAAGGATTTAGGGCAGCCACAGTCAAAGACACAACTGACAAAGAAACTTACTATCTCTGTGGCAACAATAACTTAACGTAACAATTATAATTATTACTGATAACGTACACGAAGTCATATCAAAATTATAGGAGTTTCCCCTGATTTTGAAACACATACCAATAACATATTTATAAAAATACAGCCCAAAGAAAGCCAAACTCCATTTCATATTTGACAAAGTTTCCTGTATAATTTTTATACCAAATAAGCCAAATTATGTCATTTTGCACTTTAGGAAACCTAATATCTTAAAGGATTCATTTGATCAGAAAAAGACATAATTTATAATTTGATTTTGTAAAGGTTACAAATATCAAAGGTTTAAAACACTTGACATCACAAGTTATTGTGAAATAAGTCAATCATTTGACCAAAGTGATAACTCAAGGATTTTTTAAAAAGGCAAAAACCTTCTCTTTGAGGGAAGAAGGTTCATTTTCAAAACAATAAGCCCTAGTAAAAACAGCAGGAAGCTGGCTGGGGGTGGTGGCTCATGGCTGTAATTCCAGCACTTTGGGAGGCTGAGGCAGGTTGGTCACCTGAGGTTGGGAGTTTGAGACCAGCCTGACCAATATGGAGAAACCCCATCTCTACTAAAAATACGAAATTAGCCAGGCATGGTGGCGCATGCCTGTAATCCCAGCTACTCGGGAGGCTGAGGCAAGAGAATCACTTGAACCTGGGAGGCGGAGGTTGCGGTGAGCGGAGATCGTGCCATTGCACCCTAGCCTGGGCAACAAGAGCGAAACTTTGTCTAAAAAAAAAAAAACACACACACACACACACACACAAAACACAGCAGGAAGCCAATTAAATTTGTTTTCTAAAATTTTATAAACCATCCATAAAATTTTAATCTTGACCATAAGCTATAACTTCCATAAGCCTTTCATAACATTTATAACCTTTACTTAGGAGTTGGTTAATGCTTCATAAAAACCTTTTAAATTTGATATGAGCTCATATGCTGGTGTTGCATCAGTGTGCCTTTGACATTAATGATTAATTTATAGAGAAACTGAACTTATTTTATCTCTCATCATTGGCCCTTACAGTCTCACATGCCCACCTTTCCTGAGATACTCCCTGGGCCTAGAGAAGTTGAATAACTTGAATTTTTGGCCCTGTGTTTCAGAAGTGCAGTTTATTTTGATTGGCATCTTCTACCAAGACTAAAGATGGAACTTGAATTGCTGTCAGTGTTCAAAATTTAGCAGGACTTGGTATCTGTTTTACACTCAAGAGTTAAAGCCCAGTAACTAAATGTCACAAGTACTTTAAAAGCTCATACAGAGATATATATGGGTGTAATAACCTTAACTTAAAAAAATTTAATCTCAGTTTTTTCCCTAAGCAAACCAAAACTTAATAATAATATGACAACTTGATCACATAGAAGATTTTTAAAAAATAAATCCTCTTATTGTGACTTACACAGACTGTTCATGACATGCTTGGACTTTCTGGTTTGTCCTGAACATCCATCTCTCTTTCTTAAACAACCAGTCATTTTACTCTAGGAGTAAATTTAGCATATAAGACTTTTTCTTATATGAAATTATTTCTCTTTAAGCTTTCTTACCAAAAAAAACCTCTTTATTTTTATAACTGTCTTTTTTTTTTGAGACAAAGTCTTGCTGTTGCCCAGGCTAGAGTGCAGTGGCAAGATCTCAGCTCACTGCAATCTCCGCCTCCTGGGTTCAAGCAATTCTGCCTCAGCTTTCCAAGTAGCTGTGATTACAGGTGCCCACCAGCATGCCTGGCTAATTTTTGCATTTTTAGTAGAGATAGGATTTTACCATGTTGACCTGGCTGGTCTCAAACTCATGACCTCAAGTGATCTGCCTGCCTCAGCCTCCCAAAGTGCTGGGATTACAAGTGTGAGCCACTGCTCCCAGCCATAACTTTCTCTATATCTCTTTTATTTCCTGGTTCCTTTTATCTTGTTTTATACATGACCTTTAAATAAGCTTTGAATTAGACAAAAACTGTACATGTTTTTAAAAATGACACACTTTTTTTAAAAAGAATGTTTTCCTACAAATATATTTTTATTGAAAAATACCCGTATAATGAAATATCTGTTACTTAATTTAATATAACTTTAGATTCTGAATTATGATAAGTTTGTCTACAAGTATTTATCCTATTACATTCACCTAATTATTTTATTTTAATTGTTTTAGATTATTTATGAAAACTGTGATAGTCATCATTTAAAGTTATGGAACCATCATTGCAAAATTATAACAGAGACAGTGAAAAAGATTTGACCTAACTGACTCCATCTTGCTTTAAACCTCCAAATTCTCTTTGTTCATTCCTGGGCATAGACTAAACTAACTTTGGGAAGAACTTAGTCTATACTTTAGTTTTGAAACAAAGACTATAAAAAACCTTACTCCCTGTGGACTAGACTGCCTAAAGCCACAAAATTAGAAGTTATGGTTGGTAATTTTTTTTTTTTTTTTTTTGAGATGGAGTCTTGCTATGTCACCCAGGCTGGAGTGCAGTGGCACCATCTCGGCTCACTGCAAGCTCTGCCTCCCGGGTTCATGCCATTCTCCTGCCTCAGCCTCCTGAGTAGCTGGGACTACAGGTGCCCGCCAACACATCCAGCTAATTTTTTTGTATTTTTAGTAGAGACGGAGTTTCACCATGTTAGCCAGGATGGTCTCAATCTCCTGACCTCGTGACCCGCCCATCTCAGCCTCCCAAAGTGCTGGGATTACAGGCATGAGCCACCGTGCCTGGCCAAGTTATAGTAATCTTACTAAACTTAAGATGTAGCTATTTGTATTAAACCAGTATCAATGTCTTATTTATTAAAGATTACACAAGCAAAGATCATTCTGTTTTGGGCTAGGTTTATAGTTTTGTAACACCTATGCCAAATTTTGACACCTTATAGTATTCGGCAGGGACAGGTATGAAATTGCTTGATTAGTAAATGCAAACAAAAATGTATGCTGGCAAATTCTTAAGACATTTCTAATATTATTTTACCAATAATTTTAAAGCCAGCTTATTTATTAAGGATTTTACTTAAGTCACATGAACTTGAAAAAACATTTGATGGCCGAGCACGGTGGCTCACGCCTGTAATCCCAGCACTTTTGGAGGCCAAGGTGGGCAGATCACGAGGTCAGGAGATCAAGACTATCCTGGCTAACACAGTGAAACCCTGTCTCGACTAACCATACAAAAAAAGTATCCAAGCGTGGTGGTGGGCACCTTAGTCCCAGCTACGAGGGAGGCTGAGGCAGGAGGATCGTGTGAACCCAGGAGGCGGAGCTTGCAGTGAGCAGAGATGGCGCCACTGCACTCCAGCCTGAGTGACAAATCGAGACTCCGTCTCAAAAAAAAAAAAAAGAAAAAGAAAAAGAAAAAGCATTTGACTAGTCTTTTTTAAAATATACATTTGGTTTAAGTGCTTTTATTTTATTTTTCAGCCAATTAATTAGAGCTCTTTTATATGTTTTTAGTAGTGAAATATTGTGTACACAACACATAAATATATACACCTATTAGGCATGCCAATAGAAGCACTTTTTTTTGAGACAGAATCTCACTCTGTCACCCAGGCTGGAGTGCAGTGGAGCAATCTTAGCTCACTGCAACCTGCATCTCGCAGGTTCAAGTGATTCTCTTGCCTCAGCCTCCTCAGTAGCTGGGATTACAGGCACGTGCCACCACACCTGGCTAGTTTCTGTATTTTTAGTAGAGACAGGGTTTCACCATGTTGGCCAGACTGGTCTCCAACTCCTGACCTCAGGCGATCTGCCTGCTTCAGCCTCCCAAAGTGCTGGGATTACAGGCGTGAGCCACTCTGCCCACCTGAAATATATCTTATAGGTTCATAAAGACCTCCTTTTTTCCCCCTGCTTTTTTTTTTCTACCTTACCCTAGGTAGTTGTCAGCTAAATAGCCTTAAAATTGCATATTAAAGGAAACAACTCAGGTAAAAGTCAGACAGCAAAATTTACATCATAAAGTACAAAGTGAAAGTCTGGTGAGCTAGAGGGAAATTAAAATGAATTTAATTAACAATTGAACATAAAATTAGAGACATCTATTATAAAGGCCTTCAAATATATACACACGTACATGTACATACACCCACACACGCAGATTCTATAACTTTTACTCCAGTACTTTAGCCATGAGATAAATACAAATTTGCCAGCTTGCAAGAAAAACCCAAAAAACTATTAGATCCAAACAGTGGTTTTATCTCAGTAGAAAAATAACAGCAGATTTAAAGCAGGCAGAAAGGAAAATAGAGAAAAAGGGACTAGGAACTCTAGAATTCGCAGGTTGACCTTAGGGCTCTTCCTTAATGCACATTTGCACAAAGACTATATGACTTCCATTTTACTCTGGCAAATAGAGGTGCCATAAAACCAATAAGGTACTCTAAAGGGGGTCATTCTCCTTGTTTTCTCCTCATTCTCGGATTATGCGTTTCCCACTTCTTTTTTTGTCTTAAAAAGAAGAAGTGAGCTGTGGCCTAGGGTTTTTGTGTGGTGGATCGATGTGAGCTGCTTGTGGACAGGACTCCACAGTGTGTCATCACTGAGTTGTTTCCAGCCTCTTATGCATCTCAGTTTCTCTCTTCAGAGGTCTATGACCTCTGAGAGGGCTCAGAATGCCAGGTGATCAGCCTTTATATGTGTTTCCTGGATGACCTATTTTTAAAATTAATTTTTGTTGGGGATTTCCCTGCAGGGCCACTGCATGTTGCAGGGGGTCAACTCCCCAGACACTCCCACGAGGACCCTGGTCACCCAGGGGTGCCTTTCGCTGGGAAGAGCAAATGTCCTTTCTCTTTGGAGCTGAGAAAACTTAGTTTCTCATTTGCCTAGGAAAACAACAGTTCAGTTCCTCATACAAATGCACACAGACAAACCGAACTGATATTAATTTTGGGAGAAAAAGCAATAGAGAAGACCATTTAGAATGTATCTCCGAACTACAATTAGGATCCTTAAACAACAATTTCCTAGGAGAGAAAAGAAAAGAAACCAGCCAACACCACTTCCTGTAAACTGTGCTCAGCCACCCATAACTTTGTAGTTCTTGTCTGCCGCGATATGCTCCAAGGTCAAATCCTCTCACAGTGCAAAGTCATCTCTGGTTCCCCCAGAGCCAAAGAGGTCAGGTCATGCAATACAGGAAAACAGAGCTTAAAACCTAAGAAGAATCTGCCCATGACTCTTGAAACTTCACAAAGAAAACAGAACACTCGCAAAGGGGTGAGTGGCCCCTTTGTTCTGAATTCTTTAAAGGGGTTCAAGTCATTAGAAACCTTCTCTAGATTTTTTTGGTACTGCAGATGGCAAAGGCGGAAGGAGGTATGGGGGGAAGAAAAGTAAATGAAAGAAAGTTTTTTTTTTTTTAAGTCAGGAAGCAAACACAGAAACCAGGTGCATGTTTTTATGTTGTTGTTGTTTTGTTTTTTGTTTTCTTTAGCTGCGAGAAATTTCAGCCAGATTAGAGAGGTTTTGTTACCCATAATTTGGAATTCTCACTCAGATTGGACCAAGTCTGTTAGAGTTGGTCAGAACAAACAACAACAACAAAACCCCAACAGTATGATCACTGAGCACTCTCATGGTGAGGAGAAATTCAGACCAGCTGGTTGGTACACTTGAACCAAGACAAAACCCCAGTTTAGCTACTTGCCTAGGGATGGGTCTCAGGCTGAAGACTGCTTTTTGCCATCCTAGAAGCAGGAAAAAAGTCGAATTCATCTGCTGGGAGTGAGCTCAAGCTCCCTAAAGGAGTTGTTGGCCTCCTATCATCCTGGGAAGAGGAAATCTTGCCTTCCTTGTTGGAAGCAAATAAAACTCCAAAAAAAAAAAAAAGGTGGGGGGAAGTTGTACAGAAAAATAAACTCTAGATCTTGACCAAATTTGGGGAGATCAAGGATTCTCTGGAGTGGGTGCTCCCAGACCTCAGCAAATTGTCCTATTGGTTTGAGCCGTAAGGTTAGCACATGTTGCTACCATGCACCAATAGATCTGTCAAAGGTCAGGGGCATCTCCACTCAGAATCCCTCCATGGTTACCAAAATGTGAACCCCTCAAATCTGAGACAGGTCTCAGTGAATTTAGAAGGTTTATTTTGCCAAGGTTGAAGATGCACACCCGTGACACAGCCTCAGCAGGTCCTGATGATATGTGCCAAGGTGGTCAGAGCACAGCTTGGTTTCATGCATTTTAGGGAGACATATGACATCAATCAACATATGTAAAATGAACGTTGATTTGGCCCAGAAAGGTGGGACAACTTGAAGTAAAAGTGGGACAGGGAGGTGGGTTCCAGGTTGCAAGTAGATGAGAGACAAATGGTTGCATTCTTTTGAGTTTCTGATCAGCCTCTCCAAAGGAGGCATCAGATATGCATTTATCTCAGTGAGCAGGGGGAAAACGGAATAGAATGGGAGGCTGGGTTGCCCTAAGCCGGTCCCAGCTTGACTTTCTCCTTTAACTTAGTGATGTGGGGGCCCCAAGATATTTTCCTTTCATACCTCAGTTTGAAATGTTTGTTTCTTGGTACCATAAAGAAATAGCACTTGAACACAAATTTAATTTCCTCAGCAAGGCCTTTTTTTTTTTTTTTTTGAGACGGAGTCTTGCTCTGTCTCCCAGGCTGGAGTGCAGTGGCGCAATCTCTGCTTTGCAAGCTCTGCCTCCCGGATTCACACCATTCTCCTGCCTCAGCCTCCCAAGTAGCTGGGACTACAGGCACCCGCCACCCCGCCTGGCTAATTTTTTTGTATTTTTAGTAGAGACGGGATTTCACCGTATTAGCCAGGAAGGTCTCAATCTCCTGACCTTGTGATCTGCCCGCCATGGCCTCCCAAAGTACTGGGAGTACAGCGTGAGCCACTGCAAGCAAGGCCATTTTTATACTTTCTGCAGAAAGGGTACACTCGCCAGCAGTTTTGCCACGAGCGTACACCGAACAAAGGAGACAGGGTCATTTATAACCTAACGCATCCGCCCTACTGATGTGTCCTGGCTGGAACGGGACACATTCTGTATTTGTCCCAATTGGCTAGTAACTTAGAACTTTTCAAAAGATGCAAAGGCAGAGGAGAACAAAGGAAGGAGGAATTAATTAAATGCTGGGAAAGGCAAAAACACCTTCAAATAAGGAAGAGGAAGAGGCTATGACCTAATGCTTGCTTGGACCAGTATAAGCACGCCAGGGCAAATATTTAGGCTAAATTGTGGGAGCTAAGAACATATGATTTCTTCATTACAGCAAGAAGATATTTAAGAATGTCAGCACAGGTCTTTGAATAAATTTTGCTTCTAAGAGAAGTTACTATTTATTCCTAATTAGACGGGGAGAAAAGTCCTTGAAGAGGAACCTCTACTTTACTTTTCACACCTCCTTGAAAGCAGGGGCTAAGGACTGTTTCCCTCCCAAAACTAGCTTGCTAGTTTGCAACAGTACCCCCCTGGGTTGCGGTGAGTGTGCTAAGTGCTGAAGACCCTGGTCTTACGCCTTGTACCTGAACAGAGAGGAGTTGGTTTTATAGTAGGGTGAGGGAGACAGAATCTTGGTGCCTGCTGTGTTGGGAGTGACCTGATTTCCACAGACTGTGTGTGTTCAACCTCACAGCTGAATGTTTCTCCAGTTCCAAAGTCAACAACCAGAATGGCAGAAGGAGGGGAAAGGTTGAAGGTGGGGCTGAGAATGGCTTTGTCTGACCCCTTAACCAAGTCCCAACTCCTCAGCTGGCCCTTTCTCCTGAGAGTCTCTTGCTACTATCTGTGTCAGAGTTTACTACTGATGCCCTAAGGGGCAGGGCCTTTGGGAAATAAAGGAGAAAAAGTGCAAACCAAACAAATAAATTCTTCCTTAGCAGGGTTGGGAAAGATAAGCTGAGATGTCTCTTCTGGGTTAACCATTGGCTTAATCTGGGTTCCCCCAAATAGCAGAGCCTGAGCAAGGACTGGTGTACAGGTAGTTTATTTGGGGAATGAATCCGTTTTGTATGGTTAAAATAAGAGAAGATCAAAGTATGATTTCATGAATCACACAGTTTATTGCCATACAAAGAGGTCTTTCTTTTTCAGAATTCTTAAAATGGGGGAGAATAATGAGAACAAATCTCACAAGGGATACACTCAACAGACAAGGTATATTAATCACATAACGAGTGAGCTCCAGTTTCATTTAGAATCCAGTTATTAAAGCTCAATTGAGGCTGAGCATGGTGGCTCATGCCTGTAATCCCAGAACTTTGGGAGGCCGAGGCGGGTGGATCATCTGAGGTCAGGAGTTCAAGATCAGCCTGGCCAACGTGGTGAAACCCCATCTCTACTAAAAATACAAAAATTAGCTGGGCGTGGTGGTGGGCACCTGTCCCAGCTACTCGGGAGGCTGGGGCAGGAGAATCGCTTGAACCCGGGAGGTGGAGGTTGCAGTGAGCTGAGATCACGCCATTGCACTCCAGCCTGGGCGACAAGAGTGAGACTCCATCTCAAAAAAAAAAAAAAAAAAAAAACAAGTTCAACTGCCCACTTAAGATGGAAAGCAGGCTTTTGTGGATGCAAAGTCCAATCAGAGTTTGAGGCACAACTTTCTAGGAGAGGTTCTCGGGAGAGACAGCTTGACTAATACAGTGGAGATTCATGAAGATACATGAGGTCCCTTGATGCTAGAGAGCAGTACCAGTGTTGTGAGACGAGGCTTCAAAAATAGCTTCAGGGCCTCCAGAGAGTGGTCCGGCCACGTCCTAAGCTCTCCAAGTGTCTGTCAAAATCTTGGCTTTCTATGTGTTTTGGAGTCCAGTGGTTGGTGTCAGTAGCTCACATGTGGGGTCTGATAAGGAGTGACATACCATTCCCTTGAGCAGGGAGAGTTCACTCCATGTTCTAATTACAGTAAAACAATGTCACTCTCACAACAAAGTGAAAGTGTTTGGAGTCATTTAAAGCTACATAATCAAATCCCAAGGAATTGGAGGGGAGGGCTGGGAAGAGTTAAATAGGGAAGGAGGGAAAGAGAACGGCATCCAAGGGTGTATTCGTGAGTTGATCAAGTTGGTCACTACTATGGGCAAACAGAAGGCTATCATTTTAGGAGCTGCATAGAACATATCCCAGAATTGCCCACTGCAAGACTGGAAGAGCAGAGTATTTTTCCAGCAGTTCCTGCCTGCCCTTTGGTCAAAGTTTGTCCCTTGAGGTGTTCCTTTGTACTTCCAAGTTTACTCATGTGTCAGAGTGGGCAGTGGATTCCTGCAAGGGTCCCAGGTTGCAGTCCCAGAGACGCAGGGGAATACCAGGTGCAGCTGAGGCAAGGTGCTCTCAGGTTACACCTGTTCACAGCAAAGTTGGGCTGGGAAGATGCAAGGCCAGACACTGGAGGTGTGTAATACAACCTTAGAAAGGTCAAATGTCCTTTTCTGTCTTATGCAAATAGGACTACAATTCAGTTTAATTCTCAGAGTCAGGATCTATGTTTTTTTTTTCTTGGGGGAAAGATGAATTCTTCATTTAACTGCTTTTCTAGCAAAGCATATTCCTCAAGCTGTAATTTCAGTATAGTGATTTATTTTTAACCCTGTGGTACTGTATGCCTAATGTTCTGAAACGCCGTCACTGGAGCAAATCCAAGCTTGAGTCTATCTGTGAAATGGGCACAGAAAACCAGGTGCCCGCCAAAACATCCAGCTAATTTTTTTGTATTTTTAGTAGAGACGGGGTTCCACCATGTTGGCCAGGCTGGTCTCGAACTCCTGACCTCAAGTGATCCACCTGCCTCGGCCTCCCAAAGTGCTAGGATTACAGGCGTGAGCCACCGCCCCCAGCCTTTAAATAAACTTCATCTGATCAAAAGAAATTTAAAAACCAACCAACCCTAGTGAGCTCTAAAGACAGAAACACGCACAGGACCTGGAAAGAGCCTCTTCCTCACTGGCGTTTTCCTCACTTCGGGGAGCGACGCCTTCACCTCCCGGCCTCAGCTCCCGAGGCTGAAACCCTTTCCGCACCTGGCTCCACCTCCCTGACCCCTGCCCCGGCCCGGCTGTCGGGGAGCGAGAAGGCGGCGGGGGATCTGGCGCCCGGCTTAGGGGCGAGACGGCCGCACCGGGCGCCTGGCACCTTGGGCGTGAGGAAGGCCACGCCCGGCGCCCAGGGCGGAGGAGGAGGCTCGGCGGCCCCCCCCAGCCACGCCGCCGTGGGCCCCGCCCAGCGTAGCCCCAGCGCGCGCTTAGCGTGTAGGCGCGTCCCGGTGGCGGAGGCCGCAGGCCACAGCAGTGCTGGTGGAGGGGCTTCCAGAGAGAGCCTGCGGCAGCGCCCCCACTCTGCTCTCCCGGCAGGAGCGCGGGCACCTGCGCGGCGCCGGGTGAAGGCGAGCGCCTCGGCGAGCCCTCTGCAGCGGAGCCCCCTGCCCATTTGGTTTTGGGTAAGAGGAGGGGTCCGCGTCTCCGCAGCTCGGGCGGGATGCCCTGGCGCCCTCTACTCGGTTTGGTTCGGCCTCACGTGTTCCTTTAGCCCGGAAGCCGGGGTACGGGTGGGGAAGGGGCGAGCCCTGCGGCCGCAGCGGGGTAAGAGAAGGACGGACCGATCTCGCCCAGACCTCAGGGTGTCCTCACTCGCCTCCCTCTCGGCTTCTCGGTCGGCGGTTCCAGCAGTATGATCTGGCATTTATTATTCGGAATAATGTGCCAGGCAGGAGGAGGCCCTGGTTCAAACACGCGGCCCTGCAGCTCCCAGGTGAAATGACTCAGAGTTTCCTGCCGGCGCATCTTACTGAAGGGGACCCAGGCCTCACGAAGGGAAGGAACCGTCCTCTCAAGGTCACGTCGTAGTCCAAGGCCGAGGCCAGACCGAAGCCAGGTGTCCTGCCTTCTAGCCCGGGCTCTAGGCCCTGTCTCCTTCCGGACCGAATCTCCAGGTCCTGTCCGCGTCCCTCCTCCTCCTCCTGCGTCCTCCGCGAGGCTCTGTTCCCGGGGTTCGGGGAGTGCTCCCTCCGCGCCACAGCGCCCTTGGGAAGATTGCTGGACAGCAGGCAGGCCACGGGGCCGGGAAGGAGGAGGAGCCGCGGGGGCAGGCTGGGGATGCCAGAGTGGTGGTGGGCACGGGACTGGCCAGGGCAGGAGCCCAGGCTGGCCTGTCGCACGAGGACTAGGGGGCTTTGTCTGGGCGGTGCCGCCTCAACCAATGGGAAGCGCGGCCCTGGCCGAGCCCCCTCGCTCTCCGCCCTCCGGCCGGGCGTTGGGGAGCGCGGCTCTGGGATTGGCTGCGCCGCGGTCTCGAGCGTTCTCGCGCTCTGCTTCCGTGCTGGAGCGCGCCGGATAGATACTCTGTGGGTGTGAGCGCTCGAATCGGTCCCGAGCGGCCCCGGCGCCTTGGGCGTGCGTCCTGCGGCCTCCAGGCTGCGCCCTTCTGGGGAAGGGTTTGGTGCTGCGCGCAGCGACGAACTCCGCGGTTTTTTTCCCCAGCCAGCCAGCCTGGAAATCTGCCTGTAGTCAGCTGATGCAGAGTCACCCTGCAGTTCCTACTTTGAGGAGTTGCAGAAGCACATATTTCTTCTTTTTTTTTTTTTTAAATTTATTTATTATTATTATACTTTAAGTTGTAGGGTACATGTGCATAACGTGCAGGTTTGTTACATATGTATACTTGTGCCATGTTGGTGTGCTGCACCCATCAACTCGTCATTTACATCAGGTATAACTCCCAATGCAATCCCTCCCCCCTCCCCGCTCCCCATGATAGGCCCCGGTGTGTGATGTTCCCCTTCCTGAGTCCAAGTGATCTCATTGTTCAGTTCCCACCTATGAGTGAGAACATGAAGTGTTTGGTTTTCAGTTCTTGTGATAGTTTGCTAAGAATGATGGTTTCCAGCTGCATCCATGTCCCTACAAAGGACACGAACTCATCCTTTTTTATGGCTGCATAGTATTCCATGGTGTATATGTGCCACATTTTCTTAATCCAATCTGTCACTGATGGACATTTGGGTTGATTCCAAGTCTTTGCTATTGTGAATAGTGCTGCAATAAACATACGTGTGCATGTGTCTTTATAGCAGCATAATTTATAATCCTTTGGGTATATCCCCAGTAATGGGACGGCTGGGTCATATGGTACATCTAGTTCTAGATCCTTGAGGAATCGCCATACTGTTTTCCATAATGGTTGAACTAGTTTACAATCCCACCAACAGTGTAAAAGCGTTCCTATTTCTCCACATCCTCTCCAGCACCTGTTGTTTCCTGACTTTTTAATGATTGCCATTCTAACTGGTGTGAGATGGTATCTCATTGTGGTTTTGATTTGCATTTCTCTGATGGCCAGTGATGATGAGCATTTTTTCATGTGTCTGTTGGCTGTATGAATGTCTTCTTTTGAGAAATGTCTGTTCATATCCTTTGCCCACTTTTTGATGGGGTTGTTTGTTTTTTTCTTGTAAATTTGTTTGAGTTCTTTGTAGGTTCTGGATATTAGCCCTTTGTCAGATGAGTAGATGGCAAAAATTTTCTTCCATTCTGTAGGTTGCCTGTTCACTCTGATGGTAGTTTCTTTTGCTGAGAAGCACATATTTCTTTATGGAGGGCCGCCTGCAGGCCTCGCGCTGCCAGGATCCTTTGTGACGCTGCAGATGTCCTGGTGAATGTCCTTCTTTCTACAAGAGGCGTTGGAGCCGGGCTCTGCAGAGGGCGTATATATCCCTGGCCGGCAAGGAAGCTGACCCTTGAAATTTGTGAAGCTTTCGTATTCACCCAATACACATTTACAGAGCCTCTGCTTCCTGTTAGGGACCACACAGTAGATATTCGGATGAGCAAGGAGAGAGTGATTCATCATGCGGGTCCTGTCTGTAGGGCGCTCACAGTCCCCGTGGGGATTGGTGGTAGGATGGGGGCTTGTGAATGTTTATAAACAGAAATCCCTCGAATACGACCCTGGCTAGGTAGGTGCTGTTACAAGGCACAGAAGGGAGGAGATTGGGCGAAAGATTTTTGAATTAGGGGATTAGGAAAGGTAGCTTGGGAGAGTTATTTGAACCAGCTGGGACTTGGTCAGATGAGCAAGGCCCGGAAATTGGAAAGTACAGGGCTTGTTGAGGGATGGTGTAGCAAATGGTTTAATGAGTACAGGAGGAAAGTATAGTTGGAGATATGGTTTGGAGGAGCCAGGTGAGGACTCCGGGGCTCAGCTTGTGTACTCGGGTTTGAAATGCAGTAAGCACTTGTGAATAGAAAGCCTCCTTAATCACTTGCACTACTGTCATTTTTTACACCTACACCAAATATCTTGGAAATGGCTTTGATTCTTCCTTCTTTCATATCCTGCCCTCAATCTGTTGGTAAATGGTAGTGGACTCTACCTTCAATATAAAACCAGACTTACCAATTCTAATCACTTCCATGGTTTTCACCGGGGCTGGCAGCCTTTTTGTACATTTCTAAGGAACACGTTTTCACATCTCACTGGAGTTGTGCAATATACAACCTGCATGACTATACATGGTGGCCCTGGATTACTGCCACAGATCCTAACTGGTCTCCCTGCTTCTGCTCTAGTCCATTTTCAACTTATTAACCCAATGAGAGTTATCTTTTTAAAAATGTAAGTCTGATAATGGCACTCCTCTTCTTAAAACTTTTTTTTTTTTTTTTTTTTGAGACACAGTCTCACTCTGTTGACAGGCTGTAGTGCAGTGGCGTGATCTCGGCTCACTGCAACCTCTGCCTCCCAGGTTCAAGCAATTCTCTTGCCTCAGCCTCCTGAGTAGCTGGGACTACAGGTGCGCACCACCACGCCCAGCTAATTTTTGTATTTTTAATAGAGACAGGGTTTTACTATGTTGGCAAGGATGGTCTTGATCTCTTGACCTAGTGTTCCGCCCACCCCCCGGCCTCCCAAAGTGCTGGGATTACAGGCGTGAGCCACCACACCCGGCCAAAACTCTCTTAATTCATTTAATTACGTACCGGCCAGACATAGTGGCTTACACCTGTAATGTCAGCACTTTGGGAGGCTGAGGTGGGCAGATCATTTGAGGTTAGGAGTTTGAGACCAGCCTGGCCAACATGGTGAAACTCCATCTCTACTAAAAATACAAAAATTAGCCAGGCATGGTGGTGCATGCTTGTAACCCCAGCTACTCAGGAGGATGAGGCAGGAGGATCACTTGAACCCGAGAGGTGGAGGTTGTAGTGAGCCAAGATTGTGGCCCTGCACTCCAGCCTGGGTGACAGAACAAGATTCCATCTCAATAAATAAATATTGTCTGTTGTGTCTGTTGTGTGCAGGGCACTGTTGTACATGTTGTACAATGGTGAACAAAACAGACCAAAATTCCTGTTCTCAAAGAGCTTATATTCTAATGAGACTGAATGACAGCAAACAAGATAAATATGTATAACATATAGAATGCTATAATGTAATAAAGTGCCAAGGAGGAGGAAAAAATGGAAGCAGAGAAGGCAGATAGATAGTCAGGGTTGGGGTGAGATAGACGGGGTGGCCAGAGAATGTCTTAGTAAACATTTTAGTAAAGGACTGTGGATATTGGGGCAAGAGGGTTCTGGGTAAAGGGAACAGTAAGGACAAAGGCCCTAAAGCAGGAGCTGGCTTGCCATATTCCAAAGACAGCAAGAAAGCCACTGTGACCAAAGTACAGTGAACAAGGTAGGAATGAGGCCAGAGAGACAATGGAGACCCAGAACATGGAGGGCCTTGTAGGCGAACTCTAGATTTTGGCTTTTGCTCTGGCAGGAGTTTGGTGAGGCGTGACATGATCGGATTTATGTTTCTGCACGATCCTGCAGGCTGTGTTGAGCGGAATCTGGAGGAACTACAGTGGAAGCAGGCGTCTAGTTGGGAGCCTATTGCAATAATCCAGGCAAGAAGGGATGAAGGCTTAGACTAGGCTGGTAGTGGAGGATCCTAGATATATTGTGAAGGTGGCATTGATAGGATTTGCTGAGCTCCGGGCTGTGGAGTGTGCAGGAAAGAGGAGTCAAGAATGAGGAAGATGTAGAGGAACAGGTCTGCGGGATAATAGCACAGGCCCAGTTTTGGAAGATGTAGAGGAACAGGTCTGCGGGATAATAGCACAGGCCCAGTTTTGGACAGGTTACCTTTGAGATGCCTAGTAAACGTTCAGGTGGAGATGTTGGATGCACAGTTGTCTGAATTCAGGGGAGAAGGTTGGGTTGGAGGTCAACCTTTGGGAGTTGGCGGCATGCGAATCGTATTTAAAGCTATCAGTGCTCGTCATGGTGCTGAGAACAGACCAAGAACAGAGTCCGAGACTCTGTCGTTTGGTGGCCAGCCTTTAACTTGGTAGGCAAGCCCTGTTCTCCTAGCGATAGAGTGCCCGCTTGACCTGGCAGTTGTAATTATGGCAGTTTTGACAGCTCGGGTAACACTATGTCTTGGGGAAGGACAGAAGAGGAGTGGAATGGGGGAAGCACATGTTCCTGTTGTCATTATAAGGTCATTATAAATGAGGCATTCTCAGAATAGAGGTCCAAACTCAAAATGAATACACCTCATACGCTGTTGGTGGGAATGTAAATTAGTACAACCACAACAGAGAATAGTTTGGAGGTTCCTCCAAAAATGAAAAATAGAGCTACTATACGATCCAGCAGTACCACTGCTAGGTATATACCCAAAAGGAAGGAAATCAGTATATGGAAGAGATATCTGCACTCCCATGTTGGTTCCAGCACTTTTGACAATAGCTAAGATTTGGAAGCAGCCTAACTGTCCATCAACAGATAAATGGATAAAGCAAATGTGGTGCCTATACACAATGGAGTACTATTCAGCCAGCAAAAAAGAATGAGATCCTGTCATTTACAACAATATGGATGGAACTGGAGGTCATTATGTTAAGTGAAATAAGCCAGGCACAGAAAGACAAGCTTTGCATGTTCTCACTTATTTGTAGGAGCTAAAAATTAAAACAGTTAAACTCATGGCGATATAGTAGAATGATGGTTACCAGAGGCTAGGACGGGTAGTGAGGGTCTGTGAGAAGATGAGATGGTCAATGGGTACAAAAAAGTTAAAAAGCATGAATAAGAACTAGTATTTGTGAGCATAACAGAGTGACTACAGTCAATACTAATTTAATTACACATATAAAAATAACTAAAAGAGTATAATTGGATTGTTTGTAACGCAAAGGATAAATGCTTGAGGGGGTGGATACCCCGTTTTCCCTGAGGCGATTGTATGCCTGTATCAAAATAGCTCATGTAGCCCATAAATATATGCAACTACGATGTACCCACAAAAATAAAAAGTTACAGATAATAATGTTCTGCCTTCAGTGTGTTTTAGCTGCTATTGATTTGGTGGCAAGTAGCAGAAACCTTCAGCTGACTTACATTACACAGAGACTGTAAAGGCACAGCCCGGCTTCCAGAGCTGGGGGGCAGGAGGGCAGCGGCGGCTGCTGCTGTTGCTTTTCTCCCTCCCTCCACCTCCGCCCCTGCTGCCTTCTGCATGAGGCTCTTACCCCCCCACCCCCTGCGGATTGGCTTTCTCCCTCTCTTTGTGGCTTCAGGGCCCAGTGGAGTATAGCTGCCATCCTCCAGCAACCCCATGGCATGGCCCTGCACCGCAGAGCATGGTTCACATTCTCTCACGGTGCCAGGGGACAGAACAATGTGTTCACCTTAGGTCTGATGTCTCTTCCTGGCTCAGTCCTCCATGACCAAAGCGCGGTCTCTGCAGCTGCAGAGGCCAAATCCTATGGGGGAGGGGCAGGTCTGAGAGGAGGGGCATCAGGTGAGCAGGACAGACCCTGGAAAGGTAGTCACTGCAGAGACTGTATTTGTGGTGTGTTATCGGAGGAGAACAAGCCTAATCTGGTGCCTGGAATGTCTCTCAGGACAGTCAAGGTGTCTGCAGTGGGTGTGCCTAATGTTAGACCCTTGGCTTTTATTGAAGGCCCCTGTGAAACAAGCTATGTGAGTGTCACGTCTGCGTGTATGATACAGTGGTGGTGAGAACATTGTCTACTATATCACTTGAGTTCCTGTGTAATTATTTCTGACTTTTGTTTCAGAATGGTGCTTCTCTGAGGAGTCTTAGGTGTCTTTTTGAATGAGGGCTTGAAAACTTGTCAGGTTTCCCTTTGGCATGACCTCAAGGAAGCTCCCACATATAGCTGAGCTGGGCTGGAACTTTCAAGCAAGACTCTACGAACTGTTCAGAAGAGGAATGGCCAAACATATATATTTATATATCATATAAATACATATATATATAAAAATACAATTCTTTGATTATAGTGCATATATATATATATATATATATATATATATATATATATATATATGGTCAGGAATCTCAAAACTCAAATGCCCATAGTGTCCAGGCAATTAACAAAGATGACATGGATAGTTTTAACGTAGTAAGTACAAACTATTTGTATTGAGTTCAAGCATAGCTTAGCTGCCTAGTTACACTGTTTTTTAAAACATCAGGCTGGCCAAACAAATCAGCCAAGTAGAACATGTTTAGGTAGGCTGCCAGTTGTAGGATTTGGGAACCTGACACAGAAACTGGCTGGTCTGAAGCTCTTCAGTGTGGGTTCTCTGCATTGGAGCCTAAACCCTGCCTCAACCCAGCTTGCCCTCCTCAGGGGCAGGACCTTCCCCTCCCACTTGGGAGTGCCAAGGGCCCATGTAGGCCTCATGTCCAGAAACACCTGAGTTCTCTTTCCTGCCTCCTGTGACCCTGTTTGCTGCGGACGCCCTGCCTCTGTTGAGAATGTTAGCACTGGGAGTGCCTGCCCCTTTGAGGGGAGCCCCTGCTGCTGCCTCACAGGAAAGCCCCAGCCATGACCTCTGCAAGATAGTCATGTCAGAATGGAGCACAGCAAGCCCAGCAGTGAGGCAAGGACGCACGCACTGTTTTCTTCTTTTCTGGAGTAGGAGTGCTTTCCATGAGTTATACCTTGACAGTGGAGAGGGCCCTTGAGAGAAGGCCCAAGTGCTTCTAGCAATAGAAAAATGTCTCCAAGATTCCAGGTTGCTATGTGAGCATTTTGATTTTGTGACAGTATCTTATGAGTTTGGTGCCTGGGAGTCAAGCCCCCTGTGCTCAGTCACCTCCGGGCAACTAATTACCTGACTTTCAAGGCTGAGGAGACTGAGCATCCGCCTCCCACAGCCATTTCTGTTCCCAAACTAAAAGGCAAGAGAATGGTGTGTGAAGTTGGAGAACTTATTATTTACAGAGAATAAGGCCTGGCACAAAACATGAAGGTGGCAGACAGCAACCCTGCAGTCCTGGGAGCCCTGCAGTGGAAATAGCTGCATGTTTCAGAAATACGCACGCAGCAGACCACATCGAGAACAGTGCATTGTCCAAGGGACTCAGCTTTTATGCACTTTTAACTATTTTGACTTTAGTACTTTTAGATATTGCTGACTTCAAGGAAAACAAAATGGAAAGCAGCTGTCTATTTGGAGATCATATTAAAGCATTTTCTGCCACAGGCATTGAGCTAAGGGGTGGAAAGGACTTTAATTATAGATGACTGGATGGGAAGTCTTCCAGTGATGGTGACCTCAGACTCTGGTCCTGGGTCTTGGAGGGAGGAGGTAGAGATGTGTGTGCTCAGCCAGCCTGTCAGTACTTTGATGGCAGGAGGGGTTTCCTCATTAAAAAGTTTTAGCCAGCACGGGCCTGTGCCTTCCATAAAACTATAAAAAGTCAGTCTGGGCTCCATTCTGCTGTTCTCTGCAAGGAACTTTCCATGGAAACTTCTTTTGTGGCCACAGGCCAACTTTCCACCCCCAGACTGCCCTGCGGGAACTCACTCAGCTCCCATCCACTCCCCAGGGCCTCAGAGTGCCTCCTCTGCGTCAAGCTTGTTCTAGGCACTGAGGATTTGGTGGTGAACCAGGTGGACAGGGTTCCTGGTGTCACTGAACTTATGATCTGGTAGAGGAAGATAAAGTAAATAAACAAGGTAATTTTGGATTAAGGTAGCTGCTATGAGAGTGATTTTACAGAGAGCAACCTGTGTGTTGAATGGGAGCCACTTTAGTGAGGGAGTCAGAGGACTCAGCATCCAGGATGAGGGCAGAGGAGGACCCAGGACTCTGAGGCAGGAACACTCTAGCGTAGGCGAGGAGCTCTCGGAGTCAGTGCTGGCTACAGCACAGTGAACAAAGAGGAGGGTGGCCCGGTGAGCTAGGGGCCTCCAGGGAGGGAGAGGCCAGCCCCAGTGGGCATGGAAAGTTCTTTAAACACGTAAGTCGCATAGCTTGACTAGAGTTAAATAGGTTTCTGGGCTGCTGTGCTGAGAATGGGGTGTGGCAAATAGGGGCAGGAGTACAAGCGAGAGTTTACTGTAGTTTTGGAAAGATAACACCAGAGAGATTCCTGCCTGCTTTCCTTTCCTGAGGATTAAACAAATTAAACCTCCCTCCAACAGGGCGCATGGCAGTGGTTGCTTAGTCAACACTGCTGACCTCTGGGCCCAGGGGGCTGGCTGTCAGTCAGGTTTGGGGTAGCAGTCAACAGGCAGGGGAGGAGCCTCCCAGGCAGTACCTTGTTCCCGGGAACTGTATGACAGATTATAGCCAGGTAGGCAGAGGAGAGGCTAGAACCCATTCAGCAGGCCGCCTGCCTTCCCTTAGGCCTGGAGGAATCACTGTTAACAGAATCAGAGGGCAACGCACGCCCGTGCTGATCAGCAGTCAATAACGCTGAAGAGTCCTGGCGCCCAGTAGCCTTAAGGTGTTACTAAGAGATTCTTGTTGCAATAAGGTTGCTTTAACCTCAAATGGGGAGGGACGCGGAGGGTGTGTGTGTGTGTGTGTGTCTGTCAATTACAAGAGTCTCTTATTTGGCAGCTCCAAACTCCGTGCTATAATGAATTACTGATTAATTCAGCCTCAGAGCCAGAGCCCCCTTGTTTGTTGGGATGGGGGAAAGAGGTGGACAGCTGAGTCAGATGCTATGTGGCATGGGGCCAAGCTGCCTGCAGGGGCAGGTGGGCACCACAGGTGGGTGTTTCAGCAGGTTAGAGGAATAGGATTTACTGAGTCAGAATCCCTGGGGGGTGGGTCCCCGAGTCTCCCAGCGGTTGTCAGAATCCCTGAGGGGTTGGGTCCCCGAGTCTCCCAGCGGTTGGGAGTTTGAGGATCACTGATGGGGCCACCCTGCTCACGTTATGAATGGGTGATGACTTGCCCAGGGTTGCCCAATGCGTTTGGTGGCACAGCTAGAGCCAGAACCCAGGCTTCCAGGCACCCTGGCTCCTGACTCTTTCTATCATGGGGCTGCAGCTTGAGAGAGGACCCAGAGCAGACTGCCTGGTACCAGGACTGGAGCTGGGTGGAACAGATGCAGCCCAGTTTGACTTTCACAACCTGAAAGAAACATGACTACTCCTGATTAAAGCCCCGAAGGCAACAAAGTAACGCTGAGGGTGCGTTTGTGTTTCAGAACCACTGGGAGGAACTGGGCCATTCTACTACCTGTCGCTACCATGCTGGCCACCCGCCTCTCCAGACCCCTGTCACGGCTCCCAGGAACCCTAAGTGCCTGTGATAGAGAAAATGGAGCAAGGTAAGCAACTAGAAGTGGTGGTGGCTTTGAGGGTGACTTTCTGGGCAAGCAGAGCTTTTCACACATGGACGGCATAGGCAGTAATGAGGCCTGATTCTCAAAGATGTCTCTCAATACCTATGTCTCCCAGCAGAGGAAACTCAGAGGTGTCCTAGGAAGACATATTCCCAGGGCACACAGGGCAAAGAGGAATATCTTTCATAACCGCTTTTTTTTTTTTTTTTTTTTTTTTTTGACGGAGTCTCACTGTGTTGCCAGGCTGGAGTGTAATGGCGCTATCTTGGCTCACTGCAACCTCCGCCTCCTGGGTTCAAGTGATTCTCCCAACTCATTCTCCTGAGTAGCTGGGATTACAGGTGCCCGCCACCACGCCCAGCTAATTTTTATATTTTTAGTAGAGATGGGGTTTCATCAGGTTGGCCAGGCTGGTCTTGAACTCCTGACCTCAGGTGATCCACCCGCCTCGGCCTCCTATCCACCCATCTCGGCCTCCCAAAGTGCTAGGATTCCAGGCATGAGCCACCGTGCCCGGCCATAACCATTTCTTAAAACTCTTTTTATTTTGAAATAACTTTAGACTTACACAAAAGTTGCAAAAATTGTTGGAAAGGGTTTCTGGATCCCCTTCAGCTAACTTCCCTAAATGTTAACATCTTACAAAACCATACTGCAATGATCAAAATCAGGAAATTACCATTGATAGAATACTATTAACTAGTCTGCAGACCTCATTCCAGTGTCGCCAAACAGCGGCTGACGGACCTTTTTCTGGTCCAGGATCGAATCCCGCGTCTCACATGGCACGGAAGTGTTATGTGTTTTTAGTTTCTTCCTACCGGGGACAGGTCCTCAGTCTTTTTCGCTCAAGACCTTGACACTCTGGCTGGTTATGTTGTACAATGTCTCTCAGTTTGGGTTCGTGTGGCAAGAAGCCCGCGGCAGTGAAGTGGTGCTTTTCTCAGCCCATCGTGCCAGGAGGTACATTATTTTATGTGGCTCATCACTTTAGCCACCTGGATAACTGTTCTTTTAAAAATTTATGCATGAAATCAGTTAACTGAAATGTCCCAAGACTTCACTGAATCATGTGTGTGATTTTGAGGCAGCTTTATGTAAGTACAAATTAGACAAGCAGCTGTTCTTCTTTGAGAGCTTCTGGAATTGCCTTTTCCCAGGGCATTCAGTGGGCTCTGCTGCCACAGTTGACTCTTTTGCAGTCTGAGCAAGGAAAAAACAAGAAATGCCTTTTTCTTTCTGTTATATTTGAGGGGAGTGAAATTGAAGGTTAGGTTAAATTCAAAGTCCCAGGAGCTAGAACATTGATATTTTCTAGGCCAATAATATGTTTAGAAGAACATGCATTTAGACTGAGCCTCTGTTGCCCAGGAAATGTGGCAACCTCTTGGCTCAGAGCAACCTCTCCCTTCCGGGTTCAAGCAATTCTCCCGCCTCAGCCTCCCGAGTAGCTGGGACTACAGGCATATGCCATCATGCCCAGATAATTTTTTGCATTTTTAGTAGAGACGGGGTTTTGCCATATTGGCCAGGCTGGTCTCGAACTCCTGACTTCAAGTGATCCTCCTGCCTCGGCCTCCCAAAGTGCTGGGATTCACTGCGCCCGGCCCGGCTTTTAGCAGCATTTGCTTGAATTTATTTCTGAGAGATACAGAGGCATGGCTTGGAGTTGGGGCTCCACCTACCTGAGGACCCCACGTGAGAAGAGTTTAGAATACTCCGCTGGCACAGGTGGCAGGAGGCCCCTGCCATCAGAGCAGGGAAGGAGCTTGGCTTTGTTGAAGGGCTTTTGAAAGAAGGTGACTTGCTGCAATTGTTTTTTCAGTGAGTGATTAATAAAAATGGCAAGATCTGTCTCCATGATGGCTTTTAGAGATTTCTGGTGTGTTTTTTACAGAGGAGAAAATAATCCCACAGGAAGTTAAAATACTTTTACAAAGGTTTTGTTCTCAAATTTAAGGAAAGTGAGGCATTAGTCAAGCTCCTGGCTCACTTGAGGGGAAAGAAAGGTTGTCAAAGGGAATTCGGAATCTTGTGGATGGACTGAGAAGTAACTTGGTTAGGTTGAGGGGTTAGGTTAGGTTGGCCTGGGCGGTGGGTGGACAGCCGCAGAGCTGAGTCAGAGTAGAGTCAATGTCACAGGGTGAAGGCGTGGGCAGCGTGGAGGGGGACCCAGGTGCAAAAGGAGGCTGGCATGGTGGGTAATTACCATGCCTAGGATCCCACAGGACGTCTCAGTGGTGGGGAAAACCTTTGGCCTGATCATTTTGCTTGAATCTCAGTTGGAAAGGGCCTCATACTCGTCTCCACCTGTGAGTGAATCTTGCTGATAGCATCCTTAACAAGTGACCTTATAGCCTCTGTTTGAATATGTCCAGTGATGGAGAGGTTAGTACCTCTCACAGCAGGCCTCCTATGTTTGGACATCTCTTTCATGCAGTCCTTATTGAGCAGAAATCTTTTCTCCTGTTAATGCCACTCCTTGTTCTCGGGTCTGCCCCTGCATTCACACTGAGCGAGTTATTCCCTTCTCCCCAGGGCACTGTGCCCCCTCAGTACCCACCCACTCACCTACTCTTTTTCCCCCTATGTGGTTTTTCCTTGTTTATCTCTCATGGTTTGCCCACTATCATCCAGGACTGCCTCCTGAATGATCTGCACTTTGCCTGTGCTGCTTCTTAAGATGTGGTGCCTGAACAAAACACCACCACTGTTGACATGCCCAGAGTAGGCGTCACCCAGTACACATGGCTCCGTCCAGATGAAAACCTTCCCAGGAGTGGCTGGGTAAGGCCCCCAACCCCAACACCTGACAACCCGCTGTGCTTACTGGCTCCCCATGGCCCTCCGATTTCAGATTTCTCAGATTTCCAGCTTTGCCAGAAGACTCTGGCATCCCTGGGGCAGGTGCCTTACCCTCACATCTGGGACCTGCCTCCTGGACTTTGGTCACCAGTGCTCAGCTCCCAGGCCAGGTGCAGCGCATGATGCTCCCAGGGTGGCCTGACCCGGGCAGAGGAGAGAAGGGCTCTTGCCTCCCCTATCCTGTTTCTTTCCTGTCCAGCCCAGGCTCACATGGCTTCTTTTGGCTGCCACATCACATGTGTGATTCATGGTCAAACAGGCTAAATTTTTTTCACAGATGCTGCTGCGAGGCCATATTTCTCCCGAGCTGCACCTGTGCCACTGACCTGTGTTCCTCCTAAGCCCCGTCTTGTTAGATTCGAATGGACTCATGGCTCCTCTCAGCGGAAAGCTGGGTTACTGGTTATTGTTGCTGATTCCTGATGGGGACAATAAAAGGTATAGGCACACACACTGGTAAGATAGAGAAGCCAGAATGAAAGCCTTGGCCAGCATAGGGAGCACTCTCAAATGCAGCCTGGACGGCCAGGGCTCTGAGGGACAGCAGGCTCTTCCACAGGGCCTTGGGGAGGTGCCAGACTGCACCTCTTCCTCCCTCTCTAATTCTGTTCCTGGGTTAGGGCAAAAATCAGGAAGCTCTCATCTTTTGAATCTCACAGCCACCCCTTTGGGTTCTCCCTTCAGAAAGCGTGTTGACTGGCAGGGTACGGTGGCTCACGCCTGTAATCCCAGCACTTTGGGAGGCTGAGGCAGGTGAATCACCTGAGGTCGGGAATTCGAGACCAACCTGTTAAATATAGAGAAACCCCGTCTCTAATAAAAATACAGAATTAGCCGGGTGTGGTTGTACATGCCTGTAATCCCAGCTACTCGGGAGGCTGAGGCAGGAGAATCGCCTGAACCCGGGAGGAAGAGGTTGCAGTGAGCCGAGATCGCACCATCATACTCCAGCCTGGGCAACAAGGGCAAAACTCCGTCCCAAAAAAAAAGAGAAAGAAAGAAAGTGTGCTGACCATCTTGAGCTTAACTTGTGCCTCCCGGGAGACCGAGACCGGCGTAACTGTTGGTGTTAGTGGCTTGGTTGGCCAGCAGCTTGCTGTCACTGCAGGACCCTCCTGGGCAGAGGAGACCCTCCAGGGAAATACACAGTATTTTATGTGCTGGTTTTGGGCCTAACGCCTCATGGGCATTCTTAGCCCTGGGAGACCAGTGTATCTGGTGGGATTGCTTCACACTAGGAGTAGCAGGAACCCCTAGAAGTCCAGGGCCATTGTGGCCTTGGGGAGCCCAGGCTCCTCGTTTTTTTCTGCTGTGTTATTCTGAAGGCAGCTCAGGATCCCAGGATACTGTGATAGTCCTCCACCTCCAGCCTCAGTCCAGGCAGGAAGAAGCAACGCACCTGCATCGGGAAAGCAAAACTCAGCAATCATGGTCGACCTCTGCTTGCACGCTATTGGCCAGAGGCAGGTCACGTGACCACCAAGTGGGTGGTGGTCTGGAAAGAGTTGGGCACGCTGCTGTCCCGGACAGAATCCAAATGTTGGTTAGTGAGGCAGATGAGAAGAATGGATGCTGGCAGGCAAAGAGCAGTGTCTGTCACAGCTCAGCTGGGCTGTGGCCTCCAGCTGTTCACATAGGGATATTGGGGCTTTGGCAGTCAAGAGGCTCAAAGGGGAACCGTCTGGGGATAGGCCTATTTTTTTTTCTTTTTCTGTAGGGCAGTGGTATTGAACTTTGGTTGTGGGTTAGACTCACCTAGAGAACAGTGAGGGAAAAGTATCTGTGCCTCATCCCTGGGTCAGGAGTGACGCTGGGCAAAAGAATACTTTAAAGAACTTCCCTGTGATTAAAAAAAAATCATTCTATGGAGAATCTCAAACAAATGCAAAAGTGGAAAGCGGTATATTAATCCCTGGAGTACCTATCACCTGGGTTTCCATAATTATCAGCACATGACCAATCTTGTTTCAGCTGCGTCTCCATTTTCCTCCCCCTCCCCATACTAGATTTTTTTCGAAGCAATTCCTGGACGCGGTATTTCATTTGCAAATATTTTAGTATTTATCTCTAAATGATAAGAGCTCGTTTTATTAATATAACCACACAACCATGATCACATTTCCAAGTGATTCTGATAAACAGGGGCCCAGAGAACAACTGCTCTGAACCTAGATGAACCACTTCTTCACCCAGGACCTTTTGTACTGGAATCCCCTGAGGTGAATGACACACACAGATTTCTGGGGCTGCCCCTTCCTACAATCAGAGTGTCAATGGGAGGGGCCTGGGAGTTTGCTTTTTAACAGGCCGTGAGCCACTGCTCCCGGCCACGACCTTTTTGTTACTTTAAAAAATGTCAGGTGGGTTGGGCATGGTGGCTCACACCTGTAATCCCAGCACTTTGAGAGGCCAAGGCAGGTGGATCACTTGAGGCCAAGAGTTCAAGACCAGCCTGGCCAACATGGTGAAACCCTGTCTCTACTAAAAACACAAATATTAACAGGGCATGGTGGCACATGCCTATAATCCCAGCTACTTGGGAGCCAGAGGCACGAGAATCGACTGAACCCGGGAGGCGGAGGTTGCAGTGAACTGAGGTTGCACCACAGCCCTCCAGTCTGGGTGAAAGAATGAGACACTGTCTTAAAAAAAAAAAAAAGAAAGAAAGAAAAAGTTCTAAGGGGGTGGCCTAAGGAGACAGGAATAAATCATCTAGTTCCACTAGGGATGTAACTGCCCAATGGGTTCACCTTGCTCGCTGCCTAGACAGAACTGGTTTATCAAGACAGAGGAATTGCAATAGACGAAGAGTAATTCACGCAGAGGCGGCTGTGCAAGAGACCAGAGTTTTATTATTACTCATCTCAGTCTCTCCAAGCATTCAGAAATCGAGAGTTTTTAAGGATAATTTGGTGGGTGGGAGAAGGCCAGCAAGAGAGAGTTGATTGGTTGGGCTGGAGACGCAATCATGGGAAATTGGAGCTGTCCTCTTGCGCTGAGTCAGTTCCTGGGTCGGGGCCATAAGATCAGATGAGCCAGTTTATCCATCCGGGTGGTGCCAGCTGACCCATCAAGGGCAGGGTCTGCAAAATATCTCAAGCACTGACCTTAGGAGCAGTTTAGGGAGGGTCAGAATCTTGTAGCTTCCAGCTGCATGACTGTAAATTATAGTTTATAATTTCTAATCTTGTGCCTAATTTGTTAGTCCTACAAAAACAGTCTAATCCCCAGGCAAGAAGGAGGTTTGTTTTGGGAAAGGGCTGCCATCTTTGTTTTAAACTGTAAACTATAGGCTGGGCGCAGTGGCTCACGCCTGTAATCTCAACACTTTGGAAGGCTGAGGTGGGCAGATCACCTGAGGTCAGGAATTCGAGACCAGCCTGGCCAACATGGCAAAACCCCGTCTCTACTGAAAATACAAAAATTAGCTGGGCGTGGTGGCAAGTGCCTGTAATCCCAACTACTTGGGAAGCTGAAGCAGGAGAATCGCTTGAACCCAGGAGATGGAGGTTGCAGCGAGCCAAGATCGTACTACTGCACTCTATCCTGGGTGACAAGAGTGAAACTCCATCTCAAAAAAATAAAACTATAAACTATAAACTAAGTTCCTCCCAAAGCTAGCTCAGCCCACAGCTAGCTTGGAATGAACAAGGACAGCTTGGAGGTTAGAAGTAAGATGGAGCTGGTTAGGTCCGCTCTCTTTCACTGTCTCAGTTTTTTGCAATGGCGGTTTCAATGACAGCTTCTCATTCTTTCTGCAGAGCCACACTGGGGGTCGTGGGAAAGCAGTGATGCTCTTTGGATGGAGTCATTCACGAGCGTCAGGTGTACTGACCACACTATCCTGCTCACTCAAGGCCATCCACACTCAGACTTAAACTCCAAAGAGACTCCTCTGTGGCAGAGCAAAAGGACAGGGGGTTACCTTGGCGGGTTTTCCTAGAGAACCCTCATTTCAGTCTAGTGAATTTAACGTTCTTTAAGAACATATTTTAATAATTTTTTTAAAAGCTTAATATGTTGAATAGGTAATATATTCACATGGTACAAAATTTGAATGGCAGGCCGGGTGCGGGGAGCTCACGCCTGTAATCCCGCACTTTGGGAGACCGAGGCAGACGAATCACTTGAGGTCAGGAGTTCGAGACCAGCCTGGCCAATATGATGAAACCCTGTCTCTACTGAAAATACAAAAATTGGCCGGGCGTGGTGGCTCAAGCCTGTAGTCCCAGATACTCAAGAGGCTGAGGCAGGAGAATTGCTTGAACCTGGGAGGCAGAGTTGCAGTGAGCTAAGATCGTGCCACTGCACTCCAGCCTAGGCAACAAGAGTGAAACTCTGTCTCAAAAACAAAGCAAAACAAAACAAAAAACAAAATTTGACTGCCGTAAAATGGTATACAGAAACGGTAAGTCTATCTCCCATCTCTTTTCCCCCATTGCCACCTGCTCATTCACCACTCCCTCCTCCACTTGTCATTACTGGGTTAATATTCGTTTAAAAACTAACAGGACCTCTGCTTCTGGGAAGATGGAGTAGATGTACTTTTCTCTATTCTTTCTGTTAAGTACAACTAAAAACCCTGGATATTACATAAACTATAAATAATTTAGTAAATATGTAATATATAAAACGCCTCTTAAAAGGCAGAGAGAAGAAGGCAGACCAGCTAAGGATCTCAGGACCCAAGAAACAACACAGTGATGAGTTCTCTAGGTTTTCTTTTTGTTTCTTATGTCCCAGATTTGGAGTTGAAGAAGCCGGCAACCCAGAAATGCTGGTAAACTCAGATGCAAAAAGCCCCCCCAAAAATTTGCTCTCTCTAGCCAAATGACCAGCCTAGTAAGACAGAACACGTGGGTTTGTTCCAGGGATATAAGGATGGTTCGTTATTTGAAAATTAATCTCATTCACCAAATTAATGAACTAAAAGAAGAAAACTTACATGATGCTCTCTATCAATGCAGAAAATGCAAAATTTAGCACACATTTATGATTTTTAAAATCTCAGGAAAAATAGACGTAGAGGGGAAATTTCCTGAACTTGATACAGGGTATACACCATAAGCCCTCAGCTAACATACTTAAGGGTGAGACTGAATGCTTTGCCCCTAAGATGGGAAACAAACCAAGGATATTAGTCTCACCACTTATCCAACATAATGCTGTAATTTCTAGCCAGTGCAATAAGGTAAGAAATGGAAATAAAAGTCATATAGATTGGAAAAGAAGGAATAAGAGTCACTATTTGCAGATTACATGATCGTGTACATAGAAGATCCCGAGACACCCACAAAAAACTCTCTCAGAACTAATAAGTAAGTTTAGCAGGGTTACAGGATACAAGATAACACACAAAAATCAATTGCATTTCTGTATACTGGCAATGAACATATGGATATCAAATTTTAAAATAATACCATTTCGGCCGGATGTGGAAGTTCCTGCCTATAATCCCAGCACTTTGGGAGGATGAGATGGGAGGATCACTTGAGTCCAGGAGTTCAAGATCAACCTGGGCAACATGGTGAGACCCTGTCTCTGCAAAAAATACAAAAATTAGCTGAGCATGGTGGTGCATGCCTGTGGTCCCAGCTACTGGGGAGGCTGGGGTGGGAAGATTGCTTGAGTGTGGCAGGCAGAGGTTGCAGTGAGCTGAGATCACGCTACTGCACTCCAGCCTAGGCAACAGAGTGAGACCCTGTCTCAAAAAATAAAATAAAATAAAATAAAACAAAACAATACCATTCGTAGTTGCTCAAAAAAAAGAGAGAAATAGGTGTAACAAACATGTTACACGTAACAAAGCATGTATAGGATTTGTTTTTTGTTTTGTTTTTGTTTGGTTGGCTTTTTTTGAGACAGAGTTTCGCTCTTGTTGCCCAGGCTGTAGTGCAATGGTGTGATTTCGGCTCACTTTGACCTCCGCCTTCTGGGTTCAAGCGATTCTCCTGCCTCAGCCTCCCGAGGAACTGGGATTACAGGCACCCCCCACCACCACCATGCCCGGCTGGGTTTTTGTATTTTTAGTAGAGTCAGGGTTTCACCATGTTGGCCAGGCTGGTCTCGAACTCCTGACCTCAGGTGATCCACCCACCTCGGCCTCCCAAAGTTCTGGGATTACAGGCATGACCCACCATTCCCGGCTGCTTGTATCAGATTTAAATGCTGAGAACTACACAACACTGATGAAAGAAATCAAAGATCTATATAAATGGAAACCCCATACTGTACTCAGGAATTGGAAGACTCAACAAAGTAAAGATGCTAACTTTCCCCAAATTGACACACAGGTTTAGCACACTTTCTATAAAAATCCCAGTCATATTTTTTATAGATAAAGACAAGATTACTCTAAAATTTATATGGAAAGGCAAAGGAAATAGAATAGCTAAAAGAATTTTGAAGAAGAAAAATAAAGTAGCAGCACATATATCAATGAATTAGAATAGAAAATCCAGAAATAGGCCCACCCAAATATGCCCAACCAGTTTTTGACAAAAGTGCAAAAGCAATTCAATGGTGGAAAGATAACGTTTTCAAAAAATGGCACTGGAGCAAATGGACACAAAACTTAGACCTAGGTCTGACATCTTATACAAAAATTAATGGATCATAGACTTAAGACGTAAAACATAAAACTATAACACTTTTTTTGTTTTGTTTTGTTTTGTTTTGAGACAGGGTCTCCCTCTGTCCCCCAGGCCTGGAGTGCAGTGGCGCGATCTCAGCTCATTGCAACCTTCGCCTCCTGGGCTCAGTTGATGCTGCAGTCTCAGCCTTCCAAGTAGCTGGGACTTACAGGTGTGAGCCACCAGGCCTGACTAATTTTCGTATTTTTTGTAGAGATGGGGCTTCGCCACGTTGCCCAGGCTGTTCTCGAACTCCTGAGCTCAAGCAATATGCCCACATCAGCCTCCCAAAGCGCTGGGATTACAGGCGTGAGCCACCGCACCCAGCCAAAACTATAAAACTTTTAGAAAAGAACATAGAAGAAAATCTTTGTGTTCTGGGGGCAAGGAGCTCTGAGACTTGATACCAAAAGTGTGCCCCATAAAAGGAAAAATTAGATTTTATTTAGGGGTTAAGAGTTTAGACTCTGGACTCTCTCAGCCCTGGTTTTACTAGTTAGCTCTATCACTAACTACTTGGGCATTTAAAACTCCTCTGTTGTCCCACGTGGTGCATGGGTGATTGTAGATGAGGACACACATCCTGGAGGCAGAAGTAGTTGGTTGGTGGCAGAGTCTGGGTTACAACCCCTGGTCTCCTGATTCCGAGTCCAGGTGAGACACTTTCCCCTGCAGTCCACCCTGTTACAGAGGATGAAACGGCACGTTATAGACTAGGAGAAAAATTTTGCCTACCACATATGTAACAAAGGACTAACAGGTAGGACAGCTGAAGAACTCTCAACGTTCAACGGGGTAGAAGAACAAACAATTCAATAGAATATGGGCAAAAGACATGAAGAGGCATTTTACCAAACATATGGTGCTATGATCTGAATATTTGTGTTCTCAAATTCCTGTGTTGAAGTCCTAATCCCCAAGGTATTGGTACTAGGAGGTAGGGGCTCTGGGACGTGATTAGGTCGTGAAGGTGGAGCCCTCATAAATGGGATTAGTGTCTTTATAAAAGAGACCTTTGCCATGTGTGAGGTTACAGTGAGAAAACATCTGTCTATGAAGAAAGTGGGCCTTCACCAAATACAGTCTGCTGGCACTTAGCTCTTCAACTCCCCGGCTTCCAGAACTGTAAGGAACACAATTCTGTTGTTTATAAGCCACCCAGTCTATGGTATTTTGTTATAGCAGCCCAGACAGACTAAGACAGGTGACACATAAACATGAAAAGATGTTCAACACTATTAGCCTTTAGGGAAATGCTGATTGAAACCACAGCGAAATATCATGATACAGTTTTCAGCGTGGCTAAACTAGAAAATAGTGACACCACCAAATGCCGGCAAGGATATGGGGAAACTGGGTCGCTCAGACATTGCTACTGGGAGTGTAGAATGCTACAGCCACTTTCATAAACAGTTTGTCAGTTTCTTTAAAAACTAACGTGCAACTACCATATGACCCAGCAATTGCACCCCGATCATCTATCCAAGAGAAATGAAAACTTAATGTTTGCGCAAAAACCTGTGTAGGAACGTTCAATCAGCTTTATTCATAATATGCCCAAATGGGAAACAACTCAGCCGTCCTTCAGTGGGTAAATAGTTAAGAAAATTGTGATACCCCTGTGTCATGGAACACTACCTAGCAATGAAAAAGGAGCAAATTATTGATACATAACAATCTGGGTGAATCTCCAGAGGATTATGTTGAATGAAAAAAGTCAGTCCCTGAAGGATACATACTGTATGATTCCATTTACATAACATTCTTGAAATGCTAAAATTATAGAGATGGGGAACAGATTTGTGGTGGTAAAGATGGTGTGGGGTGGGAAGAAAGTAGGTGTGGCTATAAAAGGGCACCATGAAGGATTCTCATGGTGATGGAAATTTCTGTATTTTTATTGTATCCGTGTCAATATCCTGGTTATGATATGGTAATACAGTTTTGCAAGATGCTACCCTTAGAGGAAATTAGGTAAGATCTGGCATCTCTCTGTATTATTTCATAATTGCATGCGAATCTACAATTATTTTAAAATAAAAAGTATGATTGAAATAACTATCAGGAAGCTTAGCCTACTGGGGATTAAGGCATCGAAATTGCAGAAGGCTTTAGCAAAGCTATACTACTGCAAGGATAGTTCACACTTGAATTAGCTTGAAACATTACCTATCTATGTCACCTTAGAAAGCAGAAAATGGACCTTCGTTGGAGTGGACACTGGATGGCCAGGGTTTGGCAGAGCCTGCCCAACAAAAATAGCTTCGAAATTGACTTTATTCTCAGGAAGGCTCTTCCTGGACAGTGGCAAACATAGCCATAGCAAATGCTGGCTCACTTTCTGTCAGCCAGCAGCCCTGGTGGAAGAGGGCCTCTTACTCAGTTGTACAGCAAGCTGTCTCCAGGAGCCGGGGCTGCAGAGACAGCCTGTGTGGCTGAGGGTCTGTCTAGCTGCTTCTGCCCAGGAACAAGGTCAGTCCTTGTACTCACGGCTTCCTTTTCTCTTGCAGACGCCCACTATTGCTTGGTTCTACTTCCTTTATCCCGACTGGCGGTCGGACTTATGCCGGTGCAGTGGAGCCGGTGAGTGGAAGCCCAGCTACCTGGGAGCCAGTTGGATGGTCAGAACCCTTGCCTCTGGGCCCCTGGGCCCTGAGCTACCCTCACAGTGGGGCTTTAGTGTTTCCAGGACACTCGGAGCCACTTTCTCACTTAAACCTCCCCCAAAGCCCCTCATCAGTAATGAGCTCACATACCCCCATCCTTCCATGTGGGAAGGAAGCAGTAATGAGGCACTCCAGCCCCTCCCAGCCAGGAAGGTATCGGTGGAGGCCTAGTGTGGAGCCAGAACTCCCAGCCCCACCCAGCAAGTTAGGGGTTAAGAGTTTAGACTCTGGAGGTCTGGCGCAGTGGCTCACGCCTGTAATCCCAGCACTTTGGGAAGTTGAGGTGCGTGGATCATCTGAGGTAGGGAGTTTGAGACCAGCCTGGCCAACATGGAGAAACCCCATCTCTACTAAAAACACAAAATTAGCCAGGCGTGGTGGTGCATACCTGTAATCCCAGCTACCCGGGAGGCTGAGGTAGGAGAATCACCTGAACCCGGGAGGTGGAGGTTTTGTGGTGAGCTGAGATCGCGCCGCTGTACTCCAGCCTGGGCAACAACAGCCAAACTCCATGTCAAAAAAAAAAAAGAAGAGTTTAGACTCTGGAATCTCTTAGCCCTGGTTTCAGTTCCAGCTCTATCACTAACTACATTGACCATTTAAACAAAGACCACTGTTTCTCACATGTAGTATGGGGGGTTGTAGATGAGATTCTAAAGGCAGAAGTAATTTTCCCAAGCAACATTGCTGGTTGGTGGCAGAGTCTGGGTTAGAACCTGGCCTTTCCACTATACCTTGGTGCTTCTCCAGACAGCAAGAACAAGGTAGGGAGGGCCAGGCTGGGGCCACTCAGGAAGCACTAGCTCTCACTGCACAGAGGGTGGAGAGGCCTGGTCACTTTGCCCCTGTACCCCTGGTTCCTAACATGGAATCTGACCTTGTAAAACAGGTTGGCAGCAAAGCTGTCCTGGTCACAGGCTGTGACTCTGGATTTGGGTTCTCGTTGGCCAAGCATCTACATTCAAAAGGCTTCCTTGTGTTTGCTGGCTGCTTGATGAAGGTAAGAGACAGTTATCTTCTTCACCATGGTCTTTTACACAAAGTCATTGTTTTATAGTCTTTTAAAAATTCCTTTCCGAACGACTGACTCACCTTTGCTTAAACCAGCCTGTCCGTTTTCCACTGGCTTCAGTCCCACTTGTTCTTCATAGCTTTGTCCATCCATCATCCATGCATCCATCCATCCATCCTCTCATCCATCCATCATTTGTCAAATGTTCTGATGTACCTGACACTTTGCTAGGTACGTAGAAGAATGAGATCTTGTCCCTGCCCTGAAGTTGCTCCCTGTCAAGTGGTGAGGAGACAGCCATGCGTAGACACAGCCGAAGAATTAGAGTGAAGAAGATTCTCAGGGGTGTGCGAGAATGTTTGGTGAGACTGTATAGAAGGAAGGGATAGACGATGGCAGGCCAGAGGAAGTGACATTTGTTCTGGGCCATGGCAAGTAAGTAACGCTGCCATAGGTGGGGACTGGGAGGAGTTACCTGCTGGACAGGAGGACTATCCTGAGCAGAGGCTTGAAAGCATGAGGCTCCTTTGGGACACATTGAGGAGAATTTAAGGGGCATGAAGGGAAGCACTGGGACCTGAGACTGCAGAAACAAACAGTGGGCAGGTCTCCAGTTAGACAGTTGTGCGCCCACCACCACCGTCCACTTTCAGAATACTCCGTCACTCGGAATTCTCTCTCCACCACTGGGAGTTAGTCTCCACGAACACCTCTAGCCCCGAGCGGCCACTGATTTCTATTTCTGTAGGTTTGCGTTTCCTGGACTTCTCATCTACATGGAATCATACAATCCGTGGCCTTTTGTGCCAGGCTTCTTGAACACTTAGTGTAATGTTTTTGAGAGTCATCCATGTTGCAGAATGCATAAGTAGTTCATTCCTTTGTATTGCTGAATGGTATTCTATTGTGTGCCTATACTATATATATATATTTTTTTTTTTAATTTAATTTTTTTTTTTTGAGACAGAGTTTCACTTTGTCACCCAGTCTGGAGTGCAGTGGGTGCAATCTCGGCTCACTGCAACCTCTGCCTCCCAGGTTCAAGTGATTCCCCAGCCTCAGCCTCCCGAGTAGCTGGGACTACAGGCATGAGCCACCAGGCTCACCTAATTTTTGTATTTTTATTAGAGACGGGGTTTCACCATCTTGGCCAGGCTGATCTCAAACTCCTGACATCAGGTGATCCACCTGCCTCAGCCTCCCAAAGTGCTGGGGTTTCAGGCGTGAGCCACTGCACCCAGCCACCTGTACTATACTATATATATACACACACACACAGACACACACACACACACACACACACACATATATATATATATTTTTGAGACAGAGTCTCGCTCTGTTGCCCAGGCTGGAGTGGAGTGGAGTGATCTCGGCTCACTGCAAGCTCCGCCTTCCGGGTTCCCGCCATTTTCCTGCCTCAGCCTCCCAAGTAGCTGGGACTACAGGTGCCCACCAACACACGCCCGGCTAATTTTTTGTATTTTTAGTAGAGACGGGGTTTCACCATGTTAGCCAGGATGGTCTCGATCTCCTGACCTGGTGATCCGCCCATCTCGGCCTCCCAAAGTGCTGGGATCACAGGCGTGAGCCACCGTGCCCAGCTATACTATATTTTTAAAACATCCATTCACTAGTTGATGGATGTCTGGATAAAAATGTTTGGATTTTGGGTGATTGTGAATAATGACGCTATGAACTTTCACACACAGGTCTCTCTGTAGATGTGTGTTTTCTACCTAGCTCCTTTTAATGAAATTTAGAAGCCAAGATCTGGGCATCAGGTGGGCTCATCGCCAGTGGGGCTCGGGGCATTGTTCATCCTGCCCCTGTCAGTGGACAGAGCTACAAGATGTATATATCATATCATCACACAGAAGCACACACATGCACACACTCTATCTATGGCATACATATAAAGTCAGTGTAACCTTGTGATTTTATTTATTTATTCATAAAATCATGAGGTTATGTTGATCTACTCCAATTCAACACAAAGCATTCTTCCTTGCTTATCTCATTCCATATTTGTTTCCTCCTTCTCCTGCAGTTAGACCCTAATTCCTATCTCAATATATTTACTCAATTGATTAGTCCTACAATACACACAACGTAGTTTCAGAATCGCTACATTCATACCATTACAGACGGCACAACTTACTAAGTAGATGTGTGGGCTTGGATCCTCCTAGAAGTCAATGCCAAAATAGGGGTAGATGTGCAAGAGATTGATCAGGGAAATGCCTAGAATGTTTCAAGGGGGAAGGGGCAGAAAAAGGCGGGGAAAGCTTTTGATTGCAATACAGAGTGTGGTAAGAAATCGCAAGGAGGCCGGGCACGGTTGCAGGCGCCTGTGGTCCCAGCTACTCGGGAGGCTGAGGCAGGAGAATGGCGGGAACCCGGGAGGCAGAGCTTGCAGTGAGCTGAGATCCGGCCACTGTACTCCAGCCTGGGCGACAGAGCGAGACTCCGTCTCAAAAAAAAAAAAAAAAAAAGAAATCGCAAGGAAGGAAGATTAGGGAGGCAGAGCTTCAGACTGCCGTGTCTGTCGTCTGAGAGTCTTGGCTGGGACCCTGGGGAAGCCCCAAGAAAAGGTTGTTTGTTAGAGGAGACCAGTGTTGGCCAGGAATGGTCCTGCGATCCCTCCGTGTGTGGCCATTGGCTGAGGGCAGGCCAGGCACGTGTGGTCGCGGCCTTCACGCCATGGCTGTGAAGTTGCAGGGGTTGCGATGGTGTAGCTGTCAGCTGTTCCTGCAGCGGACTTCCCTGAAGGGAGGTCGCAGTGGGGCACCTCCGTGGTTGCCACAGTAGAGCTTATTTAGGATTTCGTTAAAGTGTTTTTTGACTTTAAAGGTATGACTGAAGGTATACAAAGCATTATTATTACTTTTTCTAAGACGGAGTCTTGCTCTGTCGCCCAGCAGGAGCTGGAGTGTAGTGGTACTATCTCGGCTCACTGCAACCTCTGCCTCCCGGGCTCAAGCAATTCTCTTGTCTCAGCCTCCCGAGTAGCTGGGATTACAGGTGCCCACCATCACGCCCGGCTAATTTTTGTATTTTTAATAGAGACAGGGTTTCACCATGTTGGCCAGGCTGGTCTCAAACTCCTGTCCTCAGGAGATCCACTCACCTTGGCCGCCTGAAGTGCTGGGATTACAGGCATGAGCCACCACTCCTGGCCCAAAGCACTATTTTTAAAAGTTACTTGTATCAATTTTTGTTTTTTCTTTATCACTATATTATTTATTTGAAATATAATGCCATTTATTTGTGATCTATTTTCCTTGTTGTTGATTCTTGTTGATATAATTTAATTTCTGAATATGTAAACCATTAACAAGCCTGTAAAGTCAAAAATTATACAAATAGGTAAAATCAAAGTAGCGTGATTCCTTCACCTCCTATCTGTTCCACTCCATTCTTTCATTTTCCCTCATGTTACACAAGTGTTTGCACATTGCATGCACTCTTTGGTTTTTTAAAACATTAACAATGTATCTTGGAAATCAGTTTGTATGACCTCACAGAGTCCGTATGACCCCGCGGAGTCCGGGTGGCTTCGTGGAGTCCGGGTGGCCCCGCGGAGTCCGTATGACCCCACAGAGATCTTTCTCACTTTGTTAACAGCTTTGAAGCACCCTACTGAGTGGGTGGGTCATAATTTACTTCACCAAAATCTCCTGTAGATAAGCATTTAGGTGCTTTCAATATTTTGCAATTACAAATAATGCCACAATGAATAACCTTGTAGTTTCATTATTATTGGGGGGTTATCCCTTTTTTTTCTTTTTTTTTGAGATGGAGTTTCGCTCTTGTTGCCCAGGCTAGAGTGCAATGGCCCAGTGTGGGCTCACTGCAACCTCCACCTCCCGGGTTCAAGCAATTCTCCTGTCTTAGCCTCCCAAGTAGCTGGGATTACAGGTGTCCACCACCACCCCTGGCTAATTCTTGTATTTTTAGTAGAGAGGGGGCTTCACCATGTTGGTCAGGCTGGTCTCGAACTCCTGACTTCAGGCAATCCGCCCGCCTCGGCCCCCCAGAGTGCTGGGATTACAGGCGTGAACCATTGCGTCCAGCCATTGGGGGGCGACCTTTAGAGTAAATTCCTGGGAGTGAGATTGCTCTTATCAGAGGGTAAATAAAATATATTGTCATTTTAAAGATGTTCCCAAATTTTCCATCATAGGGGTCATGTAATTTTACATTCCCTCCCGGAGTGTTTGAGTGCCTATTTCCACACAATTTCACCAACAGAGTATGCATCAAGCTGTTGGTTTTTGCCGCTCTGATAGGTAGGAAATGTACCTCAGTGTTGTTTTTATTGTATTTCTCTTCCGAGCGCGTACCCCTGTTCTTTAAGGACATGACCCAGAAGCTTCCCAGATATCAGCTGTGCTCTCATTCTCTGGGCCAGAACTTAGTCACATGGCCTTACCTGGCTGCAAGGAAGGCTGGAAAATGTAGTGAGTATTCTGAGACAATATGTACCTGGCCTAAAACGTCAGGCGTTCCACTGCTGCAGAAGAAGGACGAAGGGAAGTGTGGGCATTCAGGACAACTTGCTTTCTCTGTTCAGTGGCTGAGACGTTTGTCTTTATTTCAAGGCCGTAGGAACCCAGGGGAGGAATTTTCCATACGATGTTTGATATCTTTGTAATATTTGATACCTGTTCAATGTAAAATTTCAATAATATAAACAAGTACAAGAAATCATTTATATTGACACGCTCTGAACATCCTTCCATCTGGATCAGAGCAGGTTTTTTTGTCCTTTTCGTCTTTACTTCTTTTGAATTGTGAAAGCGGTAAAACATATTCATAGTAACTCCAAATAATACAGAAGTACGTTATGTAACAAAGTAAAGTCTTCCCAGTCTCTTGTTCCAAGGCAGCTTAAACGCAGGTGTGTACATTATTTGTGACTTTCGCTATTACAGGTTGAGTATCTCTTATCTGAAATGCTTGGGACCAGATGTGTTTTGGATTTTGGATTTTTCCAGATTTCGGAATATTTGCATTATACTCGCTCAGCATCTGTGATCTGAAAATCCAAAATCCAAAGTGCTCCAATGAGTATTTCCCTGGAGCATCATGTCAGCACTCAAAAAGTTTCAGATTTTAGAACATTTCAGATTTGGGATTATTGGATTAGAGATGCTCAACCTGTATTAACAAAGCCTTGGTGAGTCACGTTGCACGTACGTCTTTGCCTCCTTCCACTGGCGGTTCTTGGGAACACTGTGTAGATGTGAAAATGCAAGTTGCAAAGGCGTGCAGGTTTTAGGTTTTGTTCAGATCCCCAAACCGCTCCCCTGAAAGGCTGTCGCACTCCTAACAGTGCTTGAGAGAACCCGTCTGGGGAGGGTTCTGGGGAATGGGTGTGGCATCCCTGGTGCTGGGTTCTTCTGCAGAATGTGGACCTGCTACAGCAGGTCCCAGCAAGAACCATGATGCCATAAAAATGTTTTAAAGTCCCTTGTCTGATGTTAGGCTTCTGTGCCATTGTGCTGGCTTGGCCAGTGACACAGGGAGCTACTCACATTCCACAGCACAGGGCAGAGGCTGCTCAGTGCTGCAGAAGACTCTTCAAAAGGGCCTTGGGTTCTCGTCCCTGATTAACCACTAACCCCGGAAGGGGGCAAACATGTCTCCTCCCTGGGCCTCGGTTTCCTCTTACTTACACCAATAGGATTGGACTGGTGGTCTTAGGTCCTTCCACTCCTGCAACAGTGATTCTAGAATTGGTTGACTGGTATTTTGAAGAAAGTACCAGACAAGCTCATTGGCAGGTTATGTCTGTTGGTATCTACCTCTTGACCTATTCCATCTGCTATCTCAGACCAGTCAGGCAAGTCAGAAAGCAGTTAGCACCACCAGAGACTTTGGATAAGGCACCATGGGGGTTGAAAGGGGGAATTTGTTTCTAGCCTGATTCTGTAGTGTTAGCCCCACGACAGATTCTGGCCACACCTGTACCTAAACAGTCAGTCTGCTCTTGTTCAGAATTAGTGTTCCTCTTCTGTCTCATATCTCATTGCCTTGGGCCAACTCAAGGACTTAGCTCCAGCAGATGTCTGCCACCTCCTACGTCACTGGCTCCACGCTCTCTCCTGGGTCATTTCAGCACATACGCGCGCACACACACACACTCACTCATACACACAGACCTACACCACCATATCCTGTGCGCATTACCTCCCCACATCTCTGCTCCTTGTTGCAGAAAAGCACCCCCGGAGGGGGTACAACACACCTGGATCAGGCTTTGCCCCATCACGCTGTTTATGTACTTATTTATTCAGCAGATGTTTACTGAACACCTACGATAAGCTGCCAGTGTTCCCTGTTGGAGATACAGCATATAACAACTCAGTGAAAAGTTCCTGCCCTTGTGGAGCTTACATTCCAAGGGGGGATGATAGACAAGGAATAAGATAAGTAAATTGCTTCTCTGAGGGGTGGTAAAAGCAGTAGAGAAAAATAAAGCAGGAAAAGAAGATACAGCATGAATGTGGTGGATGGGGTGTCAGATTTTCAAGAGGGAGGAAAGATCACACCAAGAAGGTAAAAATTGGAGCTCCCTCATCCAAAGGAGGTGTGGGAGCGAGTGTCACAGAAATCCAGGGGAAGAGGGACAGCCCAGTACAAAGCCCCAGGAGGGAGTGTGCAGGGTGTGCCTGAGAAACAGCACAAAACGCCTGTGGCTGAAGCAGAATGAGCGGGGAGTAGCGTGAAGTGAGGGGCGCGGGAGCAGATCTTGTATCAGCACAGGGAAGGCTTAATGAGGGGTGGCGTCTCACCACCATCTGGAAGGATGAACGGGAGCTCCCTGTGAAACGGGCAGGTGGCATATGAGGCACTGCCAGTAGTTTGAGGTGGCCAAAGCCCAGTGCCCTGTTGAGCTGGGAAAAGAAGGCAGGACCAGACCAGGAAGGTCCCTGAGTGCCTCTGACCTAGCTTTTGTCAAGGATACCAATAGCCCCCATTTTCCCAAATCCATTGGCCACTTCCCAGACCACATTGTGCTCCACCCAGCAGCAGCTTTTGACCAAATAAACCACCCTTGCCCGTAACACTTTGTTTCTTGACTCCATGCTCTCAGGGTTCTTCCCGTCTGCTTGCTAGCTCCTCCTCCTGCCCATCCTGTGAACATTACGGTGCCCAGGCTCGCTCCCCTCTGAAGTGTTTCTAACACGTGTGATAAGATGCTGACATATAACGTGGGTCGAGCGTTCTCATGTTCTTCCCTGAGGTGCTAAACCACCTTAACATGTATGCTAGAGACTAAAACCTTTTTGCCAGAATCAGCTCATTGGCTGCCTCAGTATTATAAGAAATGGAGGTAGAAGAGGTTGAGTGCCTGGAAAGAGTTGTTAGTGTGCTGATATTTTCCCTCTGATGGCGAGTAAAACGAGGTGGGCTTCATATGAATGCCTTGGAGAGCTTCTGGACTTCTGCAAGTTCTGGAACTCCCCGGAGAGCTTCTTGGCTTACCACGTGTGCCCTGGAGTCTGGAGGCCACAGAATGTGATGCTAATGTCTACCAGAAGAAGTCTAAAGGCCCGAGGTTGAGGTAGGAGTGGCTGGTCTGGGAGCAGAGCACAGAGAGCTGGTGGGGAGAGGGCTGTCCTTCTACCCGGGCAGGTAACAGTTGCCTGGCCCTGTGTGGACAATAGAGAGAGCTGCTTGGAGTCACCTTAAGGGCAACCATCCAGTGAGCTGGCTAGGAGGATCCACGTGGCCCCAGCCAGAAGCAGGTATATCGCGGAGGCCAGGGGCTGAGGGAGCAGATGCCCGGCTCGGGGACGCACACTGCCCTGCCTCTGGAGCGGCGGTTGGAGGTCTCCAGTGCAGAATATTTGTGGACTCTGCAGAAGCACCCCAAGAAGGAATAGCTGGCGTTTGTGCACCTGCCGTCTTGGGGCAGCAGCAACAGACAACAGCGAGCCTCAGATGACTACAGTCTTGCCCCTAATTTGCTGCCCCTGGATCCAACCTTGGAAGGATCAGAAATTAAGAACAGGAGGGGAGGAGGAGCTAGAAAACGGTGAGAAAGACAACCTCCACCAGCACCTACTTCCCACAGCCCTCAGGGCTGGGCAGGGGAAAGCTTTACCTTGCATACAAGTTTGGGAGTTTGGGTTTTCAAACCTGGCTGGGCTGGAATTATTTGCTTAAGACACTGAACAGGATTCTTCATGCCAAAACAAAGAGGCTGTCTGTCCACTGTCTGAGAATGAGTGGAAAAGCTGTAAGACTTGCCTGAAATTTCATCCAGGGCTGGAAAAAAATAGCTTACAGGTGAGGTTGAAAGGGACAGTAAGAGTAAAGAAGTGGGTTTATCAATAAGCCGGTTGCACAGGCACCAACACAGCGGAAACAAAAGCTTGTCCTTGAGCAGCCGGACAGAGGTGGACAGAGACTCCAGAGACCTGCAGAGGGAGCACAGAAACTCTGGGGCCAGGGAGGTGGTGTGGCCCAAGGGGCAGTCTTGGTCTGAGGACAGGTAGACCCTGAAGGCGACGGGTCAACAGAGTCTGCAGCCAGCAGGCTGAGGGTGGTTGGGAAGGTTTCCCTGAATAACTGGGGACACACTGGTAGTTTCTCTCCCTGTTGGTGTGGTTGTCAGGAGCGGGGTGTGGAGGCTGCCCAAAGGCAAATGAGGGTTCCTGGGGGCCTGTCAGGTGAAGACAGGAGGGTGGCGTTGCTCTCCTGCGGAGCCTGAACGCTAAAGCCTGAAGCCATGGGCAGTGGGAGTAATCCCCTAGTTTCCTCTGAAAGAAGACTCTTCACTGTCAAACCGCCAAATTAAGAGTTTACATGGGCAACCTGACTTGGAGTCGGGGGGGGGGTTCCCCTGAGGACTGCAGGGACCTTGTGATGCTGTCTGGGGCACTGGAGAGGTCTTGTATAGGGGTCTGAGAAGAGCTGAATGATAGCAACGGGGTTAACCAAGTCCCAAGAGGAAGGACATTTAGACGCCTCTTGTGCATTTCAGCTAGAATCCCCCTCTCCGAGGTTCAGACCACGTGAGCTCCACTCCAAGGGGCACTTGAAGAGCCACCAGATGGAAGACTGTATTAAAGCAAGACACGTGTTTTCCTGGCACCTGTGTGCCACCTGTGGAAGAGAGGGGTCTGCAGGCACCACATCGTGGCACCCTAGACTTGAAGATGGCATTAGTTCTTTCTCGGTGGAGTCCTCTGTGGGAATGACAGCATGAGCTCCAGGCCCATCTGTCCTGTGCGTCTCATGCCTGTGTCTTGTTTGGGAAGCTCGGCACATCTAGGGGCTTTCAGAGCCAAACTTTAGACCCGCCGAGCCTCCAGCCTGGCTGCCCTGTCCGAAGGCCTCCCTGGTGCCAGGCCCCTGCAGAGACTCCGTGGGTCATGTCACATTGCTTTTTCGAAGGGCCACTGGGGAGGCTCCTTTCAATGGAAAACCAGGCTGTGCAGATGACAGTCGAGGAAAGGAAGGGGTGTTAGGGGAGATCAGCGCGACCTCCTGTCCAGTGCCTGGATTGTCTCTGTACCACATTTCCCACACCCCATCCGCAAGCATGCCCCCAACCCCCAAACATCCCTCCTACCCCCCAACAACCCCCCACCCACACTCATTGCCTAAACACCTCCAGGCAGCCCATGCCATCTCCAGACTGAAGATCACACCTCATTTTGAGCTGAACTTGACTTCTTGGTCCTGGCTCTGTTCTCCGTGGCTGCATGGAACAAGTTGGCTCCCTCAGTCATGTTCCACTCAAGTCTTCTCTCCGGGGTGACTATGTCCAGCACCTCCGGCCCCACTGGGCAGTCCCTTCACCGTTTCCTCCTCTGCCCTCTGAAATTGCATGATGCGATTTCTCCTGTCCTGGGGTTAGGGTTCTTCTGGTTGAAAGCATTCAGAAGACTCAGCCCTGACATGCGCTGACCGTCCTGGGCTTTCCATCCTTGCCTGCGCCTGGGATGTTTGCTTCGGTAGCAGCTGTGTGTGCCATGGGCAAGCCCTTGGCTGGAGAGTGGGCATTTCTCTACCTCTTTATTCTTGGCAGCTAGTCCAGTCCTCTTACAAGAGGCATCACTAATGCCATGCACCACTCAGGAAAATCACTGCCAATTAAGTCACTGATGACCAACTCTGTTTAATTTTCACATCGAGTGTAGCTCATGCCTATCGTGAAAGAAACCGTGTTACATCAAATAGGATGAAATATGACAATACAACCTGCCTCGTACTTAGCACCGTGCTCAGGACAGTGGACACTCAGGAAATGCCGTCTGCTTAGATGGAAGCCCCCTGGCAGCTCGGCAATGCTCACAGGCAGACCCCTGCCCACCTTACCTCTCCAGCCCTGTGTCCACCACTTCCTTATGTGTCTGCACTGCCTGCTACCGATGGCTTATGGTGGTATCCTCTCATCTCTTCCCCCAGTGCCCCATCCCCATCGGCCCCCTCTTGCGAATGTCCTCAGCTGTCACTGCCTTTGGAAGTTCTCCCCTGCCCATCCCTCCCGTGTCCCTCCCACCTCCCGCAAGTTTCCATACAGCACACAGTCACCGTGTTGCTTATGTACTCTTCACCTGTCTCCTTCCCTAGAACATGACTCTGGGAACGGGCTGAATTATCGATCTTGACCTCCAGTTCCTAGCACGGTGCCGGAGCACGATAGAGGCCCAAGAAATGTTTGCCGAGTGAGTGACGCCTTTCTCGTGTTTAGCAGTACCTGAATTTGTGTGGTGCTTTAGACTCTGACAGGCTTCTTACAAATCCATTTCCTTACTCCATTAGTCTGAGCAGGTCAGGACAGGTGGTGATGTTCCTGTTTTACAGCCAGAAAAAAAGGACACCTGTTAGGGGACACCCCTGAGTGCACAGAGCCTGCTCAGTGACTGAGCTGGGATTAGAGGCTGGCTCTGGCCTCTTACCAGTTTGGAGTTGATGGGCCCTTGGCTTAGAACAGAGGTGGCAAACTGGCAGCCTGCTGGTCCTATGTGGCCTGTGGACGTGCTTTGGCCCACACAGTGTTTTGTTTTGTTTTTGTTTTTGTTTTTAATGTGCGTAAGTTGCCAACACTTAAAAGAATTAAGAGATTTTCCAATTACTAGCTTAAAAATGTAAGCATCTGGCAACCCTGGGCTTGCATCCCCACATGGGTAACTCCTGACATGTCCTGTACTCGCCAGGGCCCCCACCTGCCCCACATAAGTTTGCAACCCCTGCTTGGAGAAAGAATCCTGTCGTGAGGCCTTGGGGGCCGGCTCTCCATCCTGTTCATGGTGTGTCTGTGGCATATAGCTCGGTGCTTGATAGGTCATCAGTGCTCAGATTAAAAAGGACCGCACGCTGGTGGGCCAGGCCTGGCTAGGCCTGGCCAGGCCTCCAGAGAATCCCGTGGGCAGTTGCCAACATGCCTGAGGCGTTGGCCGGGACTTGAGGCCAGCTCCTGCCTTGGCAGGGGTCCTCAGGGTCTGCCTCAGGGTGGGAAGGAAGGAGGTAGAAACAGCTCTTCTCTCCTCCCCAGGACAAAGGCCATGATGGGGTCAAGGAGCTGGACAGCCTAAACAGTGACCGATTGAGAACCGTCCAGCTCAACGTCTGCAGCAGTGAAGAGGTGGAGAAAGTGGTGGAGATCGTCCGCTCGAGCCTGAAGGACCCTGAGAAAGGTCGGGCGCCCCTTCGGGCGGCAGGGGTTGTGTATGCGGCCATTCCAAGGGGCGCTTGCTAAACACCACCTTCTATTGGCTGGCACCCTGCCACCGCACTCCTTTCCTTATTGTTTTTTTTTTTGTTTTTTTGTTTTTTTGTTTTTTTTTTGAGGCGGAGTCTCACTCTGTCGCCCAGGCTGGAGTGCAGTGGCCAGATCTCAGCTCACTGCAAGCTCCGCCTCCTGGGTTTACGCCATTCTCCTGCCTCAGCCTCCCGAGTAGCTGGGACTACAGGCGCCTGCCACCTCGCCCGGCTAGTTTTTTGTATTTTTAGTAGAGACGGGGTTCCACCGTGTTAGCCAGGATGGTCTTGATCTCCTGACCTCGTGATCCGCCCGTCTCGGCCTCCCAAAGTGCTGGGATTACAGGCTTGAGCCACCGCGCCCGGCTCCTTATTGTTTAGAATCTTCCTCCTGCATGATAGGAGGAAGGGGATGACACTAAACACACCCGTGCAATAGGGCAATGGAAAAATACAAGCAGGAGGTGATTTCAGAGTTCATGGAGTGCTAGGTGGCTACGCAGTGATTCAGGTCAGTTCAGCCAACGCCCAGTGATGCCCTCTCTGGCCCAGGAGCTGGGTTGGGTGCCGGGGACACAAAGCTGGTCAAGGCACGGTATGTCCCCAGGACCTCATAGTTCAGCCGAGGGACTGAGTTCAAAATCAGGGAGCCATGCATTGAGAGAGGCAGAGCAGCAGAGGAAAGAGGGGTCTGTCCAGCCGTGGGGGTGCAGCGGAAACAGGCCGGCTAAGGCAGATTGTGGCAGAGAGCAGAGATGGTCGTTCCAAGAGGAGGGGAGAGCAGGAACCACAGCTGGGAGCAGCACAGGGAGGGTAGTGGGGGCTGTTTGTCAGGCAGTGGTATTAGCCCAGCCCCTCAATATGAGCCATGGGTCAGGTCACCTGGAGGGGGTGGCGGCAAAGGAGGGTGGGGAGGGAGGTCTTGGATCCCAGGCGAGGGGGCTTGGCCGGTCTCGCGACAGCACTGGGGAGCCACTGAAGGGGTCGTCCTGAGGGAGTGGCCTGGTCGTTGTGAGACTTGTGAGGCTCCCTCTGAGGACGGCAGTGGCAATGTGCAGCTGGATTGAAAGGGGGAGTTAAGCGTGGGTTCGAGGGTCCGGAGCTAGGGTGCTAGGTGATGGGAAACAGGAAGGGTCAGGTGTGAGGAGTATTGAGAAGGCGAAGCTGGCCGGACTTGGTGACTTGGATGTGGGGATGAGGTGAGACGTGAAGTCTCTGTCCTGGACACCTGGTGCCCCGCACGGCAGGAGCAGGTTGGGAGATGGGGAGATACCGAAGCGCCCACCCTCAGGGAATGTCCCGGCTGGAAGAGCCGGTGCCCACGGCAGGAGGTGACACTGGGAGTCGGGCAGATGCGCAGAGGGACCCCTGGGAATGTGAGTGTTTGGGGATTAGAGGACGGGGAGAGACAGCTGTCAGAGAGGTTGGATACAGTGCTCCAGAGCTAAACAACAGAAAGTTTGGGGGAGGGGGCAGTACCAGTAGCCAACAGGGTCAAAAGCTACAGAAAGTTTCAGTGGCATAAGGACTAAATATCCTTCCAGTTCAGCCAGTGGAGGGCCTTCGTGGGAGGAGCTCTGCCTCCAACCTCGGGAGTGCCATTCACCTAGAATACAGCAATGGGGGATGGAGCTCCCTGGAGCTGGCTGCCTAGCAGCATCTGGAGAAGCGAATCTATGACGTTTACCTTTGAGCTCCCTGACAGCCCAGGCAGAAAAGGGATGCCTCATTCAGGCCTCTGCTTTCCCTCAGAATGGGATGGGGCAGCTCTCAGGAGCTGAGGAAGGAGGAGGAAAGGGCAGGAGTGACCAGACCCCATGCTGGGAGCTCTGCTGAGCCTGTATCAGCCAGACGGATGTGCTGTCTCTCAGAGCAGCTGCCTCAGAGGCTACGCGTGTGGCTATCGGTGACGCTGCTGCTCTGCCTGTCAGTGATGTGCCGCCTCATCAGCCCACCGTCCCTCCCATCCTCCCAACAGGCCATTCACAGGCCCCTCTCTGTTCTCACGAAACATCTGTTTAAGAATTAACAGGCAGAGCCAGCGCTCCTGTCCCGTTAAGAAAAGGCAGGATGGGTCCCGCTGGGATGATTACCAGCTCAGAACCTGCAGCCTGCTTCGCCCCTCCCTGGCGGTAAATTCTCCCTCCCACCTTCCCTGGGCAGCTGCTGTATTGCCTTCATAAACTACTGGGCAGGAAAACAGCTGCATCAGCGTCACAAAGCCATTGATTATAGTGTGGGTTTTGTGGTGATTTAAAATGCCCAGGGAAAGGCATCATCACCGGAGACCCGAGCAGAGAACGCACCAGGCGGGGCTGCTCAGGCTGGCGGTCCTTGTCCCCTACCCCCTGCCCCCTGCCTCTGGGGCAGAACCACTTCCGCTCTCTGTACTGGACTGGCCAGGTAGCCGAACCTGCAAGGCAGGGCGGGCCCGGCCCACACAGAGGGGAGGCGTTCACCCCCTGCCCGGGGATCTGAGCTCAAGCCCCAGCCCCAGCCTGATGCACAGACCTTCCCCTGCTGCTTTCTCCACGCGGTGCATTCCGGAGGGTGAGTAAACCACTCACCATGAACTTCCTTAACCAATACTGCATTTTTTTGGGAAAATGATTTGAAGACGTTTAGGTCTGAAAAAACAGCACATCTGTCAGATATGCGGTGGTGTGTCCCCCATCTCCCGCTCTCTCTTTCTTCCCCGTCTCCCTCTCCTCCCTCTCCCTCTCCTCCCTCTCCCTGCTTCCCCTCTGCACTCTGCTGTTTCCTGGCCTCGCCTCTGCAATCCCCCCTCAGGCAATGCCGGCTGTGAACTCCAGGTGGCGCCCTCCCGGAGCGTTCCCACCCGCTGTGGCCGCCACCGACCCACACCCCACGCAGGACATGTCAGAAGGACCCTCTCCCCCTTGCCCCGCCGAGGGGGCACATTTGAATGGCGAGTTTGATGCCCTGCAGCCTGGCTCTGTGGAACAGTTGCTGCCAAAGCCCAGGGAGCCGGCCACGGTGGGGGGCGAGATGAAGAAGATTGTCTGGTGAGAGCCGCAGAGCCATCTGCCACCGGTCCCCATGCCCGCAGGACGCTGAGGGACGGGACATCTGGAGCCTGGGACCAGCCCTCCCTGTCCCCACCCCAGGGGACACCGAGCCAGTGGGCCCGAGAGCTGGCTGTGGGCACGGCCTGATCTTAGCACATCACTTACCAGTCAGTCAACATTTGTTTAGTTAATTAATTAGTTTATGTTTTTGAGACAGAGTCTTGCTCTGCCGCCCAGGCTGGAGTGCAATGGCGCGATCTCGGCTCACTGCAACTTCTGCATCCCAGGTTCAAGCGATTCTCCTGCCTCAGCCTCTCAAGGAGCTGGGATTACAGGCGCCTGTCACCACACACAGCTACTTTTTTTTTTTTTTTAAGTAGAGAAGGGGTTTCACGAGGTTGGCCAGGCTGGTCTCAAACTCCTGACCTCAGGTGATCCACCTGCCTTGGCCTCCCAAAGTGCTGGGATTACAGGCGTGAGCCACCATGCCAGACCTGGGCTTCACTTCTTATTAGAAATGTGACCTTGGGCTTGCACCTGCCCCCTGTGTGGGCCTCAGCTTGCTCATCTGTGAAGTGGGAGAGTGATCTGAGAGCTGTCCAGCACTCATGCCTGGATCAGACCACTATAAGAACATGGGAAGAATTTCAACACAAGTTGCTGTCAGGCTGACGGGGCAGCAAAACACACGCAGGGGAGTAAGGGAGAAGCCTGGGAAAGGCCTGGCCTACCATGCTTCGGGATAGAGACCATAGAGCAGGAAGTGACTGATGAGGGGGTCAGCCTGAGGGGGGATGGAGACCATAGAGCAGGAAGTGACTGATGGGGGGTTGGCCTGAGGGGGGATGGAGACCATAGAGCAGGAAGTGACTGATGGGGGAGGGCGGCCTGAGGGGGGATGGAGACCATAGAGCAGGAAGTGACTGATGAGGGGGTCGGCCTGAGGGGGGATGGAGACCATAGAGCAGGAAGTGACTGATGAGGGGGTCGGCCTGAGGGGGGATGGAGACCATAGAGCAGGAAGTGACTGATGAGGGGGTCGGCCTGAGGGGGGATGGAGACCATAGAGCAGGAAGTGACTGATGAGGGGGTCGGCCTGAGGGGGGATGGAGACCATAGAGCAGGAAGTGACTGATGAGGGGGTCGGCCTGAGGGGGGATGGAGACCATAGAGCAGGAAGTGACTGATGAGGGGGTCGGCCTGAGGGGGGATGGAGACCATAGAGCAGGAAGTGACTGATGAGGGGGTCGGCCTGAGGGGGGATGGAGACCATAGAGCAGGAAGTGACTGATGAGGGGGTCGGCCTGAGGGGGGATGGAGACCATAGAGCAGGAAGTGACTGATGAGGGGGTCGGCCTGAGGGGGGATGGAGACCATAGAGCAGGAAGTGACTGATGAGGGGGTCGGCCTGAGGGGGGATGGAGACCATAGAGCAGGAAGTGACTGATGAGGGGGTCGGCCTGAGGGGGGATGGAGACCATAGAGCAGGAAGTGACTGATGAGGGGGTCGGCCTGAGGGGGGATGGAGACCATAGAGCAGGAAGTGACTGATGAGGGGGTCGGCCTGAGGGGGGATGGAGACCATAGAGCAGGAAGTGACTGATGAGGGGGTCGGCCTGAGGGGGGATGGAGACCATAGAGCAGGAAGTGACTGATGAGGGGGTCGGCCTGAGGGGGGATGGAGACCATAGAGCAGGAAGTGACTGATGAGGGGGTCGGCCTGAGGGGGGATGGAGACCATAGAGCAGGAAGTGACTGATGGGGGGGTCGGCCTGAGGGGGGATGGAGACCATAGAGCAGGAAGTGACTGATGAGGGGGTCGGCCTGAGGGGGAATGGAGACCATAGAGCAGGAAGTGACTGATGGGGGAGGTCGGCCTGAGAGGGGATGGAGACCATAGAGCAGGAAGTGACTGATGGGGGGGTCGGCCTGAGGGGGGATGGAGACCATAGAGCAGGAAGTGACTGATGAGGGGGTCGGCCTGAGGGGGAATGGAGACCATAGAGCAGGAAGTGACTGATGGGGGGGGTCGGCCTGAGGGGGGATGGAGACCATAGAGCAGGAAGTGACTGATGAGGGGGTCGGCCTGAGGGGGGATGGAGACCATAGAGCAGGAAGTGACTGATGGGGGGGTCGGCCTGAGGGGGGATGGAGACCATAGAGCAGGAAGTGACTGATGAGGGGGTCGGCCTGAGGGGGGATGGAGACCATAGAGCAGGAAGTGACTGATGGGGGGGTCGGCCTGAGGGGGGATGGAGACCATAGAGCAGGAAGTGACTGATGAGGGGGTCGGCCTGAGGGGGAATGGAGACCATAGAGCAGGAAGTGACTGATGGGGGAGGTCGGCCTGAGAGGGGATGGAGACCATAGAGCAGGAAGTGACTGATGGGGGGGTCGGCCTGAGGGGGGATGGAGACCATAGAGCAGGAAGTGACTGATGAGGGGGTCGGCCTGAGGAGGGGGTGGAGACCATAGAGCAGGAAGTGACTGATGGGGGGGTCGGCCTGAGGGGGGATGGAGACCATAGAGCAGGAAGTGACTGATGAGGGGGTCGGCCTGAGGAGGGGATGGAGACCATAGAGCAGGAAGTGACTGGTGGGGGGGTCGGCCTGAGGGGGGATGGAGACCATAGAGCAGGAAGTGACTGATGAGGGGGTCGGCCTGAGGGGGGATGGAGACCATAGAGCAGGAAGTGACTGATGAGGGGGTCGGCCTGAGGGGGGATGGAGACCATAGAGCAGGAAGTGACTGATGAGGGGGTCGGCCTGAGGGGGGATGGAGACCATAGAGCAGGAAGTGACTGATGAGGGGGTCGGCCTGAGGGGGGATGGAGACCATAGAGCAGGAAGTGACTGATGAGGGGGTCGGCCTGAGGGGGGATGGAGACCATAGAGCAGGAAGTGACTGATGAGGGGGTCGGCCTGAGGGGGGATGGAGACCATAGAGCAGGAAGTGACTGATGAGGGGGTCGGCCTGAGGGGGGATGGAGACCATAGAGCAGGAAGTGACTGATGAGGGGGTCGGCCTGAGGGGGGATGGAGACCATAGAGCAGGAAGTGACTGATGAGGGGGTCGGCCTGAGGGGGGATGGAGACCATAGAGCAGGAAGTGACTGATGGGGGAGGTCGGCCTGAGGAGGGGATGGAGACCATAGAGCAGGAAGTGACTGATGGGGGGTTGGCCTGAGGAGGGGATGGAGACCATAGAGCAGGAAGTGACTGATGAGGGGGTCGGCCTGAGGGGGGATGGAGACCATAGAGCAGGAAGTGACTGATGGGGGAGGTCGGCCTGAGGAGGGGATGGAGACCATAGAGCAGGAAGTGACTGATGGGGGGTTGGCCTGAGGAGGGGATGGAGACCATAGAGCAGGAAGTGACTGATGAGGGGGTTGGCCTGAGGGGGGATGGAGACCATAGAGCAGGAAGTGACTGATGAGGGGGTTGGCCTGAGGGGGGATGGAGACCATAGAGCAGGAAGTGACTGATGGTGGGGTCTGCCTGAGGGGTGGGGTGAAGATGGAGGTGGAGGAGTGAGTGAGACAAGGAGACCCAGGAGGAGGCTTCTCAAGCAGCGCAGGAGAGAGGACCCAAGCGAATGCCAGTGGAAACAGGAAGGAATAACCGACCCAGCAGAGGAAACCAGCAACAGCCTGGGGCGTGGGGGCTTTGTCCTCAGAGAGATCTGGGTCCAAATCCCACCCTCCCCACCTGTTAGCTGGGTGACACTGACCAAAGTACTTAACCGCTCTGAGCTTCACTTGCCTCGACTGGATATGAGACAATTTAGGATCTATTTTACAGGCTGGTGGTGAGGATCAGGGAAGTTAATGAATGTAAAGGGCTTAATTAGGGGCCTGCCAGCTGTCATGTTGATTTTGATCTGTAATATTAGCAGTACCTGATGACTCATTCGATGGGGGAGGGGTGGAGGAGCTGGAGGACTCAGACGAAAGTAAAATCATTAACGAAGAGGAGGAGCAGGCTTGGGCAGCTTGGAAACTTGATGTGAGGGTGGTGGTTAGGGTGAGTCAGGGACCTGTGGGACATTCAGGTGGAAGTGAGACAGGAGATGGGACGAGGAGAGAGCTGTGACTCCCGAGGAGAACTGGGAGGCCACTGGTGTGGAGGCCATCTTGGGGTTGTTGCAGGAAAATTGCTGTTGCCCAACCAGCGGGAATGCCTCCGTGAGTTTATTCAGAACACTGGCTGAGGACTCCAGGTGGCACCTAGGTCCACCACCTCTCAACACTCATCAAAGCTGTAATTCAGGGACTGTGTGCCTTCACGGGTCATGTTTCATTAAACTTTTTTGGATAGTAGTGTCAAATGGCATTGTTTTATTTTTAGGTAGAAAAAGGGCTGTCTGCATTTTAAGTCATGGGATATTGTCCCTTATGAATCAAACATGAAACAGCTGGAAAATTCACAAACATGAAGAAGATGAGGACACCTAAGAGTTGCGTCAACTTTGAGAGGAACAGGATTAGGCCAGGACATTGGGAGCCACTTGTATCTGGGGGCAGGTGAAAGAAAGGTGTCAGGGCGGATGCAGGAGATGCCTGGGGATCACTAATGCCGAGGGGGAAGTGAGCCTCGAGGAGTCCTGGCAGTACTGATACTGTAGCGAGCCTGAGGAGAGTGAAGACTGGGGGTGAGGTCTTGGTGTGCCACCCTGGAGACTGTGGAGAGTACAGAGTGAGGACAGCTGAGGGCTGGGACCCAGTGTGGTATGGAAGGGAGATGGAGAGGATAGTGTGTGTGTGTGTGTGTGTGTGTGTGTGTGTGTGTGTGTGATGGAGTCTTGCTCTGTCACCCAGGCTGGAGTGCCGTGGCATGATCCCGGCTCGTTGCAACCTCTGTCTCCCTGGTTCAAGCGATTCTCCTGCCTCAGCCTCCAGAGTAGCTGGGATTACAGGCGCCCGCCACCATGCCCGGCTAATCTTTGTATTACAGGATAGAGTGTGTTCTTGGAAGCCTGGCGTGGAGGGAGGGAGAGCAGGTGGCACAGTGACAGAAGGATCTTCGGGATATGGAAATGTGGCATTTGTAGACACTAATCTAACACACATTTGTGTGTATCGAACTGAAGGGCTGGAGTCATGGGCAGTGGAAAAGCTGAAGCTGCGTAAAAGAGAGGGAAGGATCGGTGTCTGTGGTCTCGAAGACGATGTGGAAGTGTCAGCCATGAGAGGTGGGGAGCGGCCAGCTGCTCCTCCTGGGAAGAGAAGAGGGTGAAGACTCAGGGCACGTCTGCAGGGAGACAGTGGGAGCTCTGGGGTCGTTGTGGATGACGCTGATCCTGTCATTAGCATCTGAGTGAGGTCACAGGTGAGACCTAGAGCAGGGAGACACCCACAGGGTTTGGTGGAGAGTGGGAGTGTGAGCTCTTCATGGACACTGTGTTAACCAGCAATTTCCTTTCTCTAATAAATGCCCTTAATTCTCCGTAATTGAAGGAGAAGGCACCAGAGGGCAGTGAATGAAGCTTTAATTTGGGTAACACGGAAGGAAAGCAGCTAGAGACCAATTACTCTGTCATTTACACAAACTCATTTCCATGATTAACTTGGAAAATGAAGCAGCACCGAGTTCCCACAAGCAGGGATGGTCCCAGGACAGGAGCTCTGCTCTGAGGCTGCGCCTTGGGAAGGAGCACGGGGCTTTGGCCACGGGAGACTGAACCCTGAGGGTTTCCACAACAAAGAGGCAGGGCCCAGCTCTGTCCTGAGGCTCTGACCCATTCAGCCTTTGCCCCCCAAAAAACTGAACTCAGAGAGGTCCCTGCAAAACACAGCTGCCTCCGCGTGCCCGCCTCCCCTGTGATTTCCCTGGCTTCTGGCAAGAGAAGAGAAGATGTGAGCGAAAGCTCAGAGGCAGAGATGAGTAAACAGGAATGGGGTGTGAAACTCAGGCTGTGGGGATAGGATGGGGTGGAGTGGAGTGGCAGTGGGAATTTGAGGTGAGGTGAGATTCAAGGCTGGGGGACATGGCAGGCTGGGTCATGGTGGGCCCAGAGAATCGAGCCAGGCAGATGTGACATGAGCACTGGACATTCTAGACGTAAGGGAGGGTGGCAGTTAGCACGTTAGGCCTCTTTACCTCCTGTCACTCCTGAGTGACTCTAGAAAGCTTCTGGAGAGCACTGAGCAAGAGGCTGGGAAGTCACAGGAAAGGAGTGGAAAGGAGGCTGGCCTGCAGGCTGATGGGCAATGCCTGGGGCCAAGCCCCTGTGGTCACCGCACACCTATCCCTCCCCTGTCCAGGGATGTGGGGCCTCGTTAACAACGCCGGCATCTCCACGTTCGGGGAGGTGGAGTTCACCAGCATGGAGACCTACAAGGAGGTGGCAGAAGTGAACCTTTGGGGCACAGTGCGGACGACGAAGTCCTTTCTCCCCCTCATCCGAAGGGCCAAAGGTGAGTGGGAAAGGGAGCTCCCTCCTGCCCCTGAATCGGCCCCACATGTTCATCTTTGCTCAGAATGGACATACCTGTCCCAGCAGCTCCAACGTCCACAACACAGCAAGGGTGGCCCCAGGGGCTGTGCTGGGCCTGGGGTGGTGGTGGGCAGAGGGGCTGTGGCCAGGTAGGGGGAGAGAGGTGTGTGGCTTTCAGGAAGTAGAGCAGGTAAGAGGTCAGTGGTCTATGCAGCAAAAGCTTCAAGATTTTAGCAGCCACCCACTCTGGGAACCTAATCTATAGAGAAAATCACCCTTTGCACAAAGCTGTGTGTATACATCTTTGTATCAATCGGGTGTGGTTAAGTAAAATTTGGCATATTCATTCTATGGTTATTTATACTGTAGTTAAAAAAATGAGATCATTGTGCTATTAGGAAACAATAGTAATAATCAAGATTAGAAATTTGGAAAACCAAGAAAACACCCAAACCATGTGGGTGGCCAAATGTGAGCAAAAACCTCTTCAGAAGTCATTGACTTGGATTTTTTCCCTGACATGGCAAACAACTGTGGCAAAAAGGGTAAGATCCATATATCTATGGTGAAGTCCTAGCAACAGCCGGCATGAACATGGAGGGCAGCTATAGGATTTTAGATGAAAACCCCAACCCTTCAGTGACTTCAAAGAGTTTTCTGAAACGTGCCTCCACCCAAGATGGGCTGAGTTCCTTCCCGGGTACACACCTGGATGGGCCAAGTTCCTTCCCAGGTACACACCTAGGTGGGCCGAGTTCCTTCCCGGTACACACCTGGATGGGCCGAGTTCCTTCCCGGGTACACACCTAGGTGGGCCGAGTTCCTTCCCGGGTACACACCTGGATGGGGTGAGTTCCTTCCCGGTACACACCTAGATGGGCCGAGTTCCTTCCCGGGTACACACCTATAGGGAAAACTGGTCCCAGATCTGCCTGGGCTTCCCCAGCTGGGCCAAATGCTATCCACTTCCAACCCCTCTGTTCCCAGGGCCAGGAGGAGCTGCAGGAGGCCCCTGATGTCCCCAGGTTGGGCCTGTGGCTGAGGGTCTTTGGAGGAAGAGGAGTAGGGGGGTCACCACACTCTCCCAATGCCCAGGACTCTCTCCTCATGTCCTAGCCCTGAAGTCAGGTTCAGAAACCCTGCCCCTGCCCCTGCCTGCTGCTCTGTTTTCCAGGCTGTCCTGGGCTCCACCCAGGCTCCACCCTACCTGGGTGGAATGGAGTTGGGAGTTGATTCTAACAGCACAGGCCCTGTCCTCTTTCAGGGCCATCTGAGGGCTCCCTCCCAGCTGCAGCCCCAGGTACTTCCTCCTCTGCGCTCCAACCCCTATCGCCAGTGTTGCGATCAGTGGATAGACACTTGGCACATCATACTACTGGAGCTGGATTTTAAGCTCCATAAGGGGAAGGGGAAGCTTTTAGGCTGTATTTCTCCCTAACCAGCACCAGACCTTGCCTATAGTGAAAGCTCAGATCCACACAGACAGCTGTCTCGCTTCCCACTTCTCCCCTTGTGTTTTCAACCCAAATTATCGCCACATTGGGCTTGATCTGGTTTTTGAGTCAGTTGTGTGTTGCCCATCACACTGTGCCCTCCTGGTACACAGTTATGTGTTGCCCATCACAGGAGTGCCCTCCTGCTTCTCACTCACTTGTCCTCCCCTGTCCGGCCTGGCACAGCCAGGTTCCCAGGGAAGATCAGAGGTGCCGATGCTGATGCGTGGGTCTGAGCTGGCCTTGCCTCCTGAATGAGAAGGCTCCTGGGTGGGTCAGAAGTGGTTCCAGCCAAGCCTCTGGAGACACGCCTGACTCCTGCCCTCCATGTCATAGGGCAGTGCCGCCTTAGCAGGTATCTCTGTCTCCCTCTGTAGGCCGCGTGGTCAATATCAGCAGCATGCTGGGCCGCATGGCCAACCCGGCCCGCTCGCCGTACTGCATCACCAAGTTTGGGGTAGAGGCTTTCTCAGACTGCCTGCGCTATGAGATGCACTCCCTGGGCGTGAAGGTCAGTGTGGTGGAGCCCGGCAACTTCATCGCTGCCACCAGCCTCTACAGCCCCGAGAGCATTCAGGCCATCGCCAAGAAGATGTGGGACGAGCTGCCTGAGGTTGTGCGCAAGGACTACGGCAAGAAGTACTTTGATGAAAAGATCGCCAAGATGGAGACCTACTGCAGCAGTGGCTCCACAGACACGTCCCCTGTCATCGATGCTGTCACACACGCCCTGACCGCCACCACCCCCTACACCCGCTACCACCCCATGGACTACTACTGGTGGCTGCGAATGCAGATCATTACCCACTTGCCTGGAGCCATCTCCGACATGATCTACATCCGCTGAAGGGTCTCTCTGTGGCCTCTGTCGGGGATCCCTGGTGGAAGGGGAGGGGAGGGAGGAACCCATATAGTCAACTCTTGATTATCTACGTGTGGATTATCCACCATTCCAGGAAGACCCATGACTGGTTTTAACATTAACCAAAGGGAATAACCCAACCTGACTTGTTTGCATAGTGAGTGACTTGGGCCTTCACAAGCAGGGTGTGGAGTGGCAGGCAGGGGCCTCTCAATCTCAGGGCAAACACGGTGAATCTGTCTCTCTGGAGATCATTTCATACAGCGATTTTGAGAAAAGATCTTTATATTAAAAACAGATTTATTATAGAATGGAATCAAAACTCCTTTATATCGTCAAGCCAAATTATCACTTTAAAAAACTATCTCATTTGATCCTTAAGCCAGTCTCATGAATAAAAAGGACAGATTTTTTTCTTTTGTACATGAAGCATTTGCAGCTTAAAGAGGATGCATGAAATAACCCTTTTATCGCTTATAAATAGTGCCAGTCATGTGTTCCTGCCACTGCTGTGGAAACACTTCACATTTTGCATTCCAGGACTGTTTTGGATACATTTGCCCAAGAATCTTCTGACTAACTCTGTGTCCTCATCTGAGCCACACATACCAAGTGCCCACTGGTACCTCTGCATGTCCATGGTGCTGTGTGACTGGCCAGCCAGCAGCCAGTGACTCAGAGCTGGCTGTATGGAGGGGGTGGGAATGTTTATGGAGATTTTTTATTTGTTTATTATTATTATTATTTTTTTTTTTCAGACTCTTGCTTAGTCTCCCAGGCTGGAGTGCAATGGCACCATCTCGGCTCACTGCAGCCTCCGCCTCCCCAGTTCAAGCAATTCTCCTGCCTCAGCCTCCCGAGTAGCTGTGGTTATAGGCACCCACCACCACACCTGTCTAATTTTTATATTTTTAGTAGAAACGGGGTTTCACCATGTTGGGTAGGCTGGTGTTGAACTCCTGACTTCAAGTGATCCGCCTGCCTTGGCCTCCCAAAGTGCTGGGATTACAGGTGTGAGCCACCACTTCTGGCCCTGGAGATTTTTACTTGAGATTTTAACATCCTCTTTTAGGACTCAGGATAGACTTGTGTGGAGGTGCTCTCTGGCTGACAGGATAGGTTGTGTGGAGGTGCTCGCTGGCTGACAGGATAGACTTGTGTGGAGGTGCTCTCTGGCTGACAGGATAGGTTGTGTGGAGGTGCTCTCTGGCTGACAGGATAGGTTGTTACTGGTTTGGGTCTGCTTGGTTTTGCCTTGGCTGGGGCCAGTGTCAATGGGGCAGGCTTGGCAGGAGCAGTGGTGCCATGGCAGGGCACTGTGGCATCTTCTCCCCTAGCAGTGGATTTGGGGTCCCTGCTTGCCTCACATGGTGCTTACACATATGCGCGGGTGTGTGCGCACACACACACACACACACACGGTGCTTACACATATGCGCCCGTACACACACACACACACACACACACGGTGCTTACACATATGTGCCCGTACACACACACACACACACACACACACACACACACACACACACACACAGGTCTGCAGGGCTTCAGCCTGGCCTTCATTCCCGCCTCGGCCTTATTTTCAGTTAAGAAGTGATGCCACTTTAGGCAGAGTCTGCATGATCACTTCTGCGGTTTGAGTTTGAAAGCTGCCATCCCTGCAACTGCCCAGGGCCTGTATGTTTGGACCAAAACCAAACACCACTGTCCTCCAGGTGGCTTTAGGCCTAGGGCAGGGTCCCAAGCGCCAGCCTTACAAATCCGACCATGACTGACATTTCCGCCTCTCCCCGGGCGGGCTGGGCCTGCCGGTAGAGGGCGCCCGCGTCCTCCGCAGCCGGCGCCGGCCTCCAACGCCCCAGACTCCCGAGCGGCCCCCGAGCCTGAGGTTTCTCACGGCGTTCGGGATTCTCACCTCGGAAACTGGGAACAAAGCAGCAAGCAGCACCCCTTTAGAAACAGTGTTCTCGCTCTTCCAGCAGCTGCCTGGCCCGAACCTGGGGTCTGGTGCCAGGAGAAGGCAGAAGAACCCGGGCAGCTGGAGTGGGCTGTGGGGTTCAGGCGCTCACACAATGGGCAAATTCAGCTTGCCTCTTGGGCCTTTGTCCCCGCTGTCTTCAGACAGGGGTCCCCTGTCCCAGCTCCCCTAGGAGGAGGGAGGGGAGGCAGGCAGGGATCCAGAGCCCGGAGGGGGACGCTTGGTGGCCATTGCGTTTACATAACAATGGGATGCTTTTGTACCGTGGACCTTGTTCTAGCAGGACCCTTTCGGAATTGCATTTTTACATGTTGGGCGAATTTGTTTTCGTGCTGAAGTTGATTGAAGGAAAACAGATGGAGCCTTGGAGTTGCACGTGTGCATCCCTGCCTGGGAACTAGAGGAAGGGGGGCCACATACTCTGGGTCCAGATCAACAGACCCGAACGTCAGAGAAGCTGCATATGCATATGTGTCTATTGGAATCTTCTGAGTAAGCCAGAACTGCTGAGCCAGCCTATATAGGCTGTTCTGGTTTTTAATCATTTCCAGAGATTGAAAAGCCCAGACTACTATCCCTCCAAATAACTGCAGCGCTAACTCAAACCTCATATTTACCATTCGCTTCCTGGCAGCTTAGAACCTGCTGGGGCACAGGACCTAGTTTTCATCTTTACCAGAGTGGGTGGCCGGGCGCGGTGGCTCACGCCTGTAATCCCAGCACTTTGGGAGGCCGAGGCGAGTGGATCGCCTGAGGGCAGGAGTTCAAGACCAGGCTGGCCAACATGGTGAAACCCTGTCTCTACTAAAAGTACAAAAATTAGCCAGGTGTGGTGGTGTGCGCCTGTAATCCCAGCTACTCGGGAGGCTGAGGCAGGAGAATCGACTGAACCCGGAGGTGGAGGTTGCAGTGAGCCAAGATCATGCCACTGCACTCCAGCCTGGGCGACAGAGTGAGACTGTCTCAAAAAAAAAAAAAAAAAAGAAAAAAAAAGATAGGAGGACAAAACAGAGGTGCATATTCCCATTTTATAGATGACATAACTGAGGCCCAAAGAGGGGAAGTGACTCACTCAGTGTCACAGTAAATCCAGGGCAGAACAAAAGTCTCCTGAATGGCACTCTTCACTATCACGTTACACTGTGGCTCGCAACAGCCCTGGAAGCGAAGCCAGTTGGGGTCACCAGGCACCTAGACCCTCACTGTTTGTCTGCTGGCAAAGAGCCGCTCCTTCTCGTCAGAGTAAGGGGTAGGGAGGAGGCCTTTGCCTGTGTGGACCATGGTCTGGTGACTCCAGCCAGCACAAACCCTTCCCTTGATGGTTGGAGCCTGGGCAAGGGCTTTTGTGAGATGCTCCTGACAATGTCGTGTTGTTACAGAGCACCTGCTGTGCCTAGCATTCCACCTGGGGCCAAGAGGCTGTGTGAGCAGGTGACAGCCACACAGGCTGTCCCCACACAGGTGGCTGGCCCCGCCTGTCACAAGCTGCTAGGGCTGCCCCCTTGCCACCCATGACAGGAGGTCTGACAAAGACTCCCCACTTGTGAGGTCTGTTCACTGCCTGTATTTCGAACAGGGCCTGGCTCTGCAAACCTGTGCGAACCATTTTGATACAGGAGCCGACATGAGTGAGCAGAGGCTCCCCTGGCTCAGGCAGCCCCAGGCAGGGTTGGTCAGACAGCAGCCAGGCACGGGTACCCAGTGCAGGTCCTGCTACCCAGCACTGCTGCTGCCTCTCACCTGATTCTCACAGCAACCCTGGCAGGCGGGCAGGGTGGGGTTATCTTATTTTACGGAAACAGGCTTCCCCAAGTCTGTCACCAAGTAACGGGGAGAGCTGGGTGTCAAGCCAGATCTAACCTCCAGCCCAGAGCTGGTGATGTGGAAAATCAGGGCAGATGGCACCAGGATCTAAAATAGGGAGGGAAAAAGACCTCAGTTACGTAACAGCGAGGAGACTCTCAGCCTACGCACAGCGGCAGCCACAGGGTCCTGCCACTCGAGCCAGCCCCTCCTTCCCTTCCTTTTTGGGCTCTGAGCACTGCCCCCTGCAAGAGAATGTGCTGGAGGAGCCCCAGTATCCTTCCGGCGGGAAGTCTGCTCCATCAAGGCCCAAGGCCGAGGGCAGGCTCTAGAAATGCAGAGACCAAGCAGGCAGAGCCGGATTCTGGAGCTGCCCTCAAAGGGCTCGAAGGTTATATGAGCGCAGCGCTTGAGAAGTGAGTGATGATTTCTGCTCAAAGAGACAGAGCAAGAGGGCTGAGGGCTCTGGTGCTCTGGGGGAGATGAAGCAATCCCACAGCATGAGGTCTCTGTGGTGTTTGCGGGCACTAAGGAAGGGTGACCTGTGAGTGGCGCGTTCAGAGGCACAGGGTGGGCAGCTGTTGGGCAAGGGGCCAGGGCTGGGACAGGCTGCCAGGACCCCCACAACCCCAGGGGAGAAAGGCCACTCAGCCATCATCGTGCCTGACTCCCAGGCTCCCGCATGAGGCACCTGCTAGCCAGGGCTTGAAGCCCTCCAGTGACAGGGAGTGCATTACTTCCTAAGAGGCCATTTCCTTGGTTCAGAATCATTTATCCGAAGACTGAGCTGAAATCTACCACCTCACTTAACATTTTTGGCACCTGGTTATGACCCAGACCTGCACAGAATAATTTAACCCTTCTGATATAGACTTTCAGATATTTGGAAAGGCCAAGTCAGGTTTAAGAGCGCAGGTCTCCCATTTGACAAGATTTCCATCTCCTCGCTATCAGAACAGAAGGTTTCAGCTGTGGTTATCTAATCCCTCATTCTTGATGACACACACCGGGCTGAATGGTCATTAGAGTCCTCCTCAAGCAGCCAAGCGCTTTGAAACAGGTTTACTACCTTTGGTGAGATGCTGACGCTCCTCACATGCACGTGCCCCTCCCAACTACCCAAGTGAGTTCACGGCAAATCTCTCACCTGGTCCTCATAAACAGCTTATATGTAAGGCAGTACCGTTGTCTGCATTTTACAAATAAGGAAACTGAGCCTCAGGGAGGTGAAGCAATTTGCCCAAAATCACAGAGCCAGGAAACGAGGGAGCCAAGATTCAGACCCTGCAAGATCCAGACCCCACAAGATCCAGACCCCGGCCATCTGGCTTCTCTCTCTTTTTTTTTTTTTTTTTTTTTTTTTTGAGATAGAGTCTTGATCTGTCACTCAGGCTGGAGCGCAGTGGTGCGATCTCAGCTCACTGCAACCTCTGCCTCCCAAGTTCAAATGATTCTCCTGCCTCAGCCGCTCGAGTAGCTGGGATCACAGGTGTGCACCACCATGACTGGCTAATTTTTTTTTGTTGTTGTATTTTTAGTAGAGATGGGATTTCTCCATGTTGGCCAGGCTGGTCTCGAACTCCTGATCTCAGGTGATCCACCCGCCTCGACCTCTCAGAGTGCTGGGATTACAGGCATGAGCCACTGCGCCTGGCCCCATCTGACTTCTATACCCGCAGCCCCTTCCTTTACCCTCAGGCTGCCTCAGTCTCACATTGGGGCCCAGAGCTGGGCCGGACTGAGCACAGTCAGAACCTGGCCCTGTGTGTGGTGAAGGAGCGGCCGGCAGGTGGGGAGGAGTACCGCCAGCTTCCTCCTAGTCCACAGTTTTGCATAACAGCCTGGAAAGGGAGGCCCAGGCTTCCCTGTCTTGTTGCACGTGCGTCTGCAGTGTCTGTGCCGTCTCCTAGGGGCCTGGACGTCGATGGAAGGCCTGAGAGTGGAGAGAGCAGGGGTGCGAAGCATTTCCGGGGCTGTGGCTGCGGCCCACCCTGGCCTCAGCAGCTGTGGAGATGTGTAGACGGGGAGAGTGAATGGGGCCAACCTCGGGAGACGCTGGGTCCCAGAAGCGCCATGTGCTGCTCCTTTGGTGAGACTTAATTACTCTATAAAATGTGAGGCTACTCCCACTTATCAAATTACAGATGAGTTTAATTACAGTGCACTGAGTAACCACACTGGGCTCCTTCAGAAATGGCGGCAGGCGGGGCTGCTCTTCTCAGCTTCAGCTGTAGCCACCCCAGTGTCAGGAGGAAGTGCCCGGGTTCCTGGGGCCTGGGAGTGCCACTCAGCTCTGCTGCCAGACAAGAGTGGGTGTGGTGGGCTGCACTGGGTACACTGCTGTACCGGCCACCACCCTCCGGCCACTCTCAGCCAGTGAGTACTCTGCGGGGCCATCTGGCCACGTGTTCTGTGACTGGGTCATTTACTCTGCTGCAGCCTCTTTTTCTCCTGCCTACATTGTGTTCTGGACAAAAGTTTTGGGTCACAGTGTCCGACCAGAGGTGGACAAAGCGGCGTGGGACCTGCCGTAAGAAACAGAGGGAGCGTGGCGCGGGGTGAGAAACCTGTGCTTTATGGAGGCTCGGGGCACCCTCAGGAAGGGGGACCAAGAACAGCAGGCCACTAGGGAGTGGGGAGAGCTCGGGGGCATCACGAGGGGCATCAGACTCTTCCCTGCAGGCCGGCGGGACTGACAGGCTGTCGTTCCAATGGAGGTACAGTGGGACTCCCGGGGCTGTGATGGGCAGGGTGGAGGAGCTGCCGTTGGTCCCAGTGCCGGATTAGTGTCACATTCTGAGGTGTGGCCCTGTGTTGGACAGCAGCTGCTACCTCTCCCTCTGCCCCTTTATTACTTGCATCTCTTTGTGCCAGGCCCTGTCTAGGCACAGGCGTCCAACAGCAGGCAGCTGACTGCCCTCTCAGAGCTCACAGTCTAGCCCAGGGTGACCCAGGGGAACCGTGGCCATGACTTGGGCCAGGAAGTGAGAGGCTCGATTCTGTCACATGTAAATACAAATAGTGGTTTTCAATCTACACACAGTCTGTCTTCTTCCCCGCACAGCCGAGGAGCCCTTCATGGACAGCTGATGCGAGAGGCGTGCGTGGGCAGGGATCTCTGCTTACTTACAGAGTCCCATGACTTTGTCAAAGGAATAATAAACTATGAGGGCCCCTGGAAACCCAGACGCCAACAACCTGAGGCTGCCAAGCAAACAGTGCTGGGACTGCTTGGAGAGTAACCAGGCGGGGGGCTCTGGATATGTGGGACTGGGCACGTGGTGTGGAGGCTGAGGGCAGAATCAGACAAGAGGCTCAGGCGGCACCCAGATGTGGAAAAACGCACAGCACTGCCGGCCCCACGACAAATGGGAGTTTTCAGCCTTAGGACTTATTTTCCGTGCGGTTAAGTGTACAACAAAAGAAAACAGCAGAGCATTAAAAAGAGATAGATAGACTCTTGGTTTTCTGCAGCAGAGAAAGATGGGGCACATCTGGAGGGTCTGTGCTTCTCCTCCCCTCACCCCCTGAGGCCCTCCAATTCCCTCCCCTTCCTGGCCTCCCCGGGCCTTGCAGCTGGCAAAGGCCTCCTGCTGCTGTGTGCTTAGTGACAGTGGGGCTCTGGTCACTGAGGGTTAGTGACAGAGCTGTGTGTCTGGCTTTAGTGCCTGCTGGTCCTCTCCTTGCCTGTGTGGATTGTACCTAGGTGGTCCCTGGGAAAGAGACCCCACAGGCGATGCCCTGTTAGAGAAGAAAGGGACCTCAGAGACCCGGCAGCCAGAGGAATGGGACAAACAGGCCTTGCTGGCAACTGTGTTCTGGTGAGGTCAGGTAGAAAGAGCAGAAGTTTTGGAGCCAGACGCACCTAACTTTGATCCTGCTCTGCAACTTCCTGCATAATGCTGCCAAGTTATCTACTTTCTCTGAGCCTTCGTTTATTTTTTGGGGGCGGGGTGAGGAGGGTCACTATCACTAACACTAGGGCTGCAGCCGGCAAGCATTGCAAGCCTCGATTTCTTTATGTCTATGATGGGGATAGCCATCTGTACCTTGCAGAGTTGTTGTGTAGACAGGCGAGTGGGTAAATTCTCCAGCACAACGCCTGGCACAGCGGGGGACACAGTAGGTGCCCCGGCTGGTGCAGTCACAGCCTGAAAAATCCTTTCCCGTCCCCACCCCAGCCTTTCTGAGAAATGCAGACACTGTAGCCCAAGGGTGTTCTAGAGGCACAGACAGAAATGGGGACACATTCCAGGTTGAACCACAGTGGCCAGAGCCCACTTTCCGGCTCATCCTAGAGGCCTAGGGCAGAGGAGGCCACTGCCTTCTGCAGGCCCCCTTCCTGACTGCTAAATGCAGAACAGACTCCACAACCCTGCAACACCACCTCACGGGAAATCCCTGAAGATTTCCTGAGTGGATTAAGAAATGATTAGCCAGAAGGCCTTAAGCCTAAAAGCCTAGACAAGACTCTGTCCCAGACAAAGAAGGGGTTTTCTGTTTTTCTTTTTTCTGGAATACAAACCCTCAAAATCATCTGGGGGATCAGCCCATTCATTCATTCAGCTTAGGGGAGGGGAATGGACCAGTTCTTCCTGCCCTGGCTACCTGTGTTTGGACTATTTATTTATTTATTTGAGACGGAGTCTCGCTCTTGTTGCCCAGGCTGGAGTGCAATGGTGCAATCTCGGCTCACCGCAGCCTCCACCTCCTGGGTTCAAGCAATTCTCTGTCTCAGCCTCCCAAGTAGCTGGGATTACAGGTACCCACCACCATGCCTGGCTAATTTTTTGTGTTTTTAGTAGAGATGAAGTTTCACCATCTTGGTCAGGCTGGTCTTGAACTCCTGGCCTTGTGAACCACCCACCTCAGCCTCCCAAAATGCCAGCATTACAGGTGTGAGCCACCGCGCCCGGCCTGGACTCTTTCTGTTAGCACTCAGTTTGTCCTGCCCAGGCCCTGGCTTCCTATGTTTTCTCTTTAAGGGTTAAGAGTGATCTATCATCAGGCTCAGGATGTCTATGGTAAGATTTGATTCCCAGCCTCAAGGAGTTCCCAGTCTTGTGGGGCTGAGGGTGTGAGGGGGTGGAACAGATAGGATGCACCAACCTGGAGAACTCACTGTCACTCAGGACAGCCTGGGCTATAGCGGGTGTACGAGCAAAGTTCATGGCAGCCCAGGAAGGGAGCAGGAAATTCTCACTGGGTGGGTTGCAGATGCTCCCTAAAGGAGGTTGTGTTTCAGCTGAGACCTCACAAGTGAAGAGGGTTCTGACAGATAGAAACAGGAGGTGGGGCACCCGACGGGACATTTCACAGTCAACAGAGCAGGATGAGAATGGCTTAGCATCTCAGGAGGACAGACTCTGAAAGGAAAGTGAATAATTTGGGGAGGTTTGAAGAACTCCAGCCCCTGGGAAGAAAGGGCTGGCAAAAGGTGTCCCCATCCCATGGGGCGCTGCTCAGACAGCTCTGACTCTGTCAGAACCAGATCACTCTAAGTTGGACAGCAAAAGTCATCCAGCCCCTTGGATCCTAAATGCACCGCACATGAATCTCCTGGGAAACTGGTTCAAAAACAGAACGAGTAAGTCCTGAGTGGAGCCCAGGAACCTTATATCTAAGAAGTGACTCCAAGGCACAGCAAGGAAAAGGACGGTCAGAGAACAGGGGATGCTGCGTCCCGAGTTAGTGACAGATCTGGGGCTAGGCCTGGGAGAGGGAGAGCTGGAGCACCCGTGGCTGTGGTTTTGCCTGTCCCCTGGTGGCTACTAGTACTGAAACTCTGGGAGCAGAAAGGGCCTGAGGGCTTGTTTCAGAAGTGCCAGTGTGGAGAGATGCAGGCAAGTTTTCCTCCCCTTCTCAGAGGCCTTTTTGGGATAAAAGAAAGCCCAGGAGGGAGGGGAGTCAGGTGTGCTGGGAGCCTGGCAAAGGCCAGATGGCCTGCTCGAGTGTTCTCATTAACAGGATGAAGAAGGGCGGAGACCCTAGAGCAGATGTATCCTTCCAGTTAAGCACTTGGATTGTGGCACTGGCTGGTGGCCTGGCCTCCACACAATTTGTAGTTGTGTGTCCTGCAGTGGGCAACTACACCAGGCTGTGCCAAACCTGCTAGATTGCTGTGCCCTCTGCCCCTCGGAGCTGCAGCTTTGCTCACTGTCCTCTCCTTGGCCAGGAGGGGGCAGTCAGCTGCCTCTCTAGTATCCTTCCTGCCTTTGGTGTTGAGGCTGGGACGCATCAGGGAGGTGGTTAAACAGGGCAGAGTTTTCTCAGACTCATGGCAAGAGGCCTAAGTTTCAGTTCCAGTTCCATGTTCTCAGTTGCAGACTGAGCCACTGGGGGTGGCTGAGGAGAAGCAGCATGCCCCCATTCCCTGCTTTCTAGTGCTCAGGTATGTGGCTTCCAGGTGCCTAGCTAGCCTAGACAAGCTGGGACCTGAGGGCAGAGATTGCTGCATGTTCCTGATACTCATTTTCCCCTTCTATAGGGATAGATCCACCCATGTTCAGCTGAGCACATGGCTGCCATAATAAAGACTACATTTCCCCAGATTCCCTTGCAGCTAGGGGGTAGTCATGTGACTAGGTTCTGGCCAATGGGATGTAAGCAGAAATGGTGGTACAACTGCTTCCAGGAACCTTCGTTAAGGGGAGCTTACATGCATCTCCTTTGGCTCCTTGGGCACTTCGTCTTGCAGCCTGGAACTTGGGATGCTGCCCTCTTGGGCCATAAAGTGAAGACATTTATGACATTGCAACAAGATAGTGTTTGGATCCCAGACACTGAGGAACCACATTCCACCTTTGACCCCTCATTCAGATTTTATGTGAGAAGAAATAAACTTCTATCTTTTTTTTTTTTTTTTTTTTGAGACGGAGTCTCACTCTGTCGCCCAGGCTGGAGTGCAGTGGCCGGATCTCAGCTCACTGCAAGCTCCGCCTCCCAGGTTCACACCATTCTCCTGCCTCAGCCTCCCGAGTAGCTGGGACTACAGGCGCCCGCCGCCTTGCCTGGCTAGTTTTTTGTATTTTTTAGTAGAGACGGGGTTTCACCATGTTAGCCAGGATGGTCTCGATCTCCTGATCTCGTGATCCGCCCGTCTCGGCCTCCCAAAGTGCTGGGATTACAGGCGTGAGCCACCGCGCCCGGCCAAACTTCTATCTCTTCTGCATTATTACAGTTTTGGAATTCTTCCCTCGTATGCAAACCAAATCCTAACTAAACCTCTAGCCCAGCTGGACAGGAGATGAGGAAGCCATCGCATACACATGGGGGCAGGAAGCCTCATCTGATCCTAAGTAATAAGCATTTATTAAGTGCTTCCTACACGCCAGGCCTTGGGTTAAGCACGTTATATGCATTATCCCATTTGATTCTCCCAGGGATACTATAAGGCAAGATTTATAATCCCAATTTTATAGATGATTAAAATGAAGCTGAGCTTTAAATGTCTTTCCTAGTTAGAAAGTGACAGGATTCAGAACCAGACTGTCTCTAACTGCTGGGTGCAAGCACTAACTGTTCCTCAGGCAATGAAGAGGGCTCCTGCCGTGCTGGCCACAGCCCCCCTGACCTCACCTGGGCTACCCTAACCCTCTTCGATTAAAAGGAGAGATTCATGAGGTTGGGACTGAGCCAAAATTGAACACAAAACAGGCCGAGACAATAGGCAACCAGACTCTCATCCTTATTCTCTGAACAAAATCCTTAAATGTGAAATGTTTTAGAGGGCGATTTCTCCTCCTTCTCCTTCCTCTTTTATTTTTGAGGTGGAGCCTTGCGCTGTCACCCAGGGCAGAGTGCAGTGGCCCAATCTCAGCTCACTGTAAACTCTGCCTCCGGGGTTCAAGAGACTCGCCTGCCTCAGCCTCCTGAGCAGCTGGCATTACAGGCACGTGCCACCATACTTGGCTAATTGTTGTTGTTGTTGTTGTTATTGTATTTTTAGTAGAGACGGTGTTTCACCATGTTGGCCAGGTTGGTCTCGAACTCCTTACCTCAGGTGATCCACCTGCCTTGGCCTCCCAAAGTGCTGGGATTACAGGTGTGAGCCACCATGCCTGGCTTAGTTCTTCTTAATGAAAGTGTCTTCTCGGAAGCATCCCCAGTGAGACCACCTCCTGTTTAGTGGCTGAGCTAAGAAGACTCAAAACTCCTTTTCTTCCACCTCCTCCTTCTATCCCCACCTTCCTTTCTCTCTTCCTCTTCCTCCTCCCCTCACTCTTCCTGCTCTTGAGGATCGTGGAGGTTGTACCAGAGGCCCCTCACATAGCATGGCCTGCCACCAAATGGGCTTTTGTTAATCTGTTTAGCTTCAAAAATATCCATGAAGCAGCAATCTCTAAATGTCCAAGAAATAATGGATTCCATCTGGGCAGCCAGGAAACCTTGTTACTACTCCCTCTTCTACTACCCACTGGTCACGTCGTCTAGGCAGCAAATGCCTTATCCTTTCTGGGCCTCACTCTCCTCATCGGAAAACAACAGTAATAACAATAACAGCAATAGCTATTTTTTTTTTTTTCCTCACAGACAGAGTCTGGCTATGTTGCCTAGACTGGCCTTGAACTCCTGGGCTCCAGCGATCCTCCCACCTCAGCTTCCCAAGGTAGCTGGGACTACAGGCCTAGGCCACCACACCCAGCTCATCCAGCAAACAACCTGTTGAGCCATCCAGACTCACTGTGTTCTAAACACTTCACAAGCGTTTATTCCCCCATCCTTACGAGGACCCTATGAGGGAAGTACTGTTACTATTAGGGGTAGGGAACCTGAGACAGGGAGGTTGCTAAGTGGCCCAAGGTCAGGTGTGCACCATGAAGTCAAAATAAGACTTGAAAGAGGACGTGGCAGCTATGTTTAGTAACATCCCTGGGTTAAATGACCTCTCAGGCAAAGTCTCAATGCAGTAAAGACAAAGTGGGGGTGCTTGGGTGGAATGGGGGTGGGGGTCTAAACCCTGCCCTTCCTCCCCCAACCCGCCCTTAGGGGAGGGGCTCTCCAAGCGCTGCTCCACGTGGAACATTCCGAGAATCCTCAGGGCCTGGGGCCGCTGAGGTGTGGGAGGGCGGGGAGAGAGCGTGCGCCCTGCGCAGCGAGGTCGTGGTGCCCGGCACCTGCCACCTGTGACTGGGGTAAAGGGCTTGATCAGAACCCGTCTGCCAGTTTCCCTGCGCAACGATTAACCACCGCCCCCTCCATAAGCTGTGTGTTTTCCAAGTGAGGAAAATCCCCACCCAGGAGAGCTGGGGCCTTGCGCTCATCGCGGGCGGGTCGTGCGGCCCCCTCGGCCACACCCCGCCCTCCCCGGGCACCCGCCCCAGGCCCAGACGCTCCGCGCGGCTCCGCCACTCAGCCGCTCCCTGGAAGCCCCGGCCGCCCGGGCCTCCTCCCGGCTCTCTCCAGCCCTGTCCCTTCCCGGCCCCCGCGGCCGTGCAGCTGGCCGACCCTCCCGCAGCTCCGCGCTTAGGGACCTGGGCCCTGGTCGCCGAGGGTCAGTGGTGGCCCCAGCGTCCGGCCGGCCGCCCCCATCGGTCGTTCCCTCGCCTGTGCGGATCGTGCCTGCGTTTATGCACCTGCCCCGAGTGAACGCGGTGGAGGCATCTGGGGGTCTGACGCCCAGCCCTCAGCTGTGGGCGGAAAGAAGAGCCACGCCAAACAGTCACTCTCTCTGGCTCGTGGCTCATTCAGGTGTCCTGTGGCCGCCGCTGAGGCACCTGGGGCCCTTTGTGTGGATGGGTTAGTCTCCCGCTCCGCTGGCCCCTGGCAAAGCCTGGCCACCAGTGCTCTGGGCAGACTGGAGGGGGGCCAGGGCTGGCGCAGCTGGAAGGAATGTCCGTTTGTCCTGTTCTGCTTGACCTGCTTCCGCTTTATTTCAGAAAGGGGCTCAGTGCCTCAGACACACTCTGCCAAACGCCTCCATTTTCAAAGGAGACCATGAGTTTCCTGCTTGCCCAGTAAGATTTGTTTATTGCCGGGCGCGGTGGCTCAAGCCTGTAATCCCAGCACTTTGGGAGGCCGAGGCGGGCGGATCACGAGGTCAGGAGATCGAGACCATCCTGGCTAACATGGTGAAACCCCGTCTCTACTAAAAATACAAAAAACTAGCCGGGCGTGGTGGCGGGCGCCTGTAGTCCCAGCTACTCGGAGGCTGAGGCAGGAGAATGGCCTGAACCTGGGAGGCGGAGCTTGCAGTGAGCCGAGATCGCGCCACTGCACTCCAGCCTGGGTGACACAGCGCAAGACTCCGTCTCAAAAAAAAAAAAAAAAAAAAAAAAAGATTTGTTTATTGCAACTGTGTCAGTGAATTGTCCCTGTTTACCTACCCGCCAGACCCTATGTGAGCCTCCATCCTCTGGCTGTGTGAAACCCCTCCGTGAAGGAACCTTTCCATTTTTCTCTGAAGCCGCATGGGTGCTGAGGGTTAGGCCTGCATTTGAAGTGGGTTTGCTTATTTGTTTTAACCACTGGTTTCTTGCATGCCTTTGGTCACATTCCATCCCCTCTTTGAGCTTCATTTCCCCATCTGTGTAATGTGTCAGCGGTACTTCCTAAAATCCCAGTGTTTCTTCAGTGGTATCTAGCCATCTAGCCTGGGCATGGTGGCACCTGTAGTCCAGCTAGTGAGGAGGCTGCGGTGGGCCCAGGAGTTTGAGGCTGTAGTAAACTGTGATCTCACACTGCACTCCAGCCTGGACCGCAGAGAGAAACCCTGCCTGGACCGCAGAGAGAAACCTTGTCTCAAAAAAAAAAAAGAAGAAAGAAAGAAAGAAAAAGTATCTGACAAAGAAGAGTTCTGCTAAAAATGTTTAAGTTTGAGGCCCACTGGCCTAGACGACTTCACGCCTGGGCCAAGAATGTGTCTGCTTAGGGCTCCGAAAACTTTTCTCCTGGTTTCATCACTGTGATGCCGCTGAATCTGACACGTCTTCTCTCAGAGCCGCTAGGCTGAGCCCAGCACGGCGGAACCGGGTGCATCATGAGGCAGAGGACCTGCCGCCCCGGGACAGCCCAGATAGAGATGAGAGTGAAATCACTCTGCAGAGTTTTCCTGCCTCCTGGAGTGGAGGACTTTTCCGTTACCATCCCCTCTCGCAGGTCCCCTGTCCAGGCCTCCTCTGTCCTGACTTCTAGAGAAGAATGGAAATCCTTCCAGCGTAACAATGCCCACCTGCACCTGCTCTCATCTGACCCAGCAACCCCATAGTGGAATTGCTTCCCCCCACCCCTTCTTTTTGGAGACAGAGTCTCACTCTGTCACCAGGCTGGAGTGCAGTGGCGCAATCTCGGCTCACTGCAACCTCCGTCTCCTGGGTTCAAGCAATTCTCCTGCCTCAGCCTCCTGAGTAGCCACGCCTGGCTAATTTTTTTGTATTTTTAGTAGAGGTGGGGTTTCACTGTGTTAGCCAGGATGGTCTCGATTCCTGACCTTGTGATCTGCCCTCCTCGGCCTCCTTAAGTGCTGGGATTGCAGGCATGAGCCACCGCGCCCGGCCTCCCCTCTTTTACAGATGAGAAAAAGGCTCAGAGAGATAAAGGGACTTGGACCAGGTGACAAAGCAAGTGTTTGGCAGCATCGTGTGAGCATCCTGGCATCCTGATAACGTAAGGAGAATAGGGACTCCCACCAGCTGGGAAAATGGATCTGATGTGGTAGGAAGGAAAGAGGGTGACTGAGCTAATCCACCCTCTCAAACCTGCTGCAACAGCCAAAACAGGCACGAAAGGGTGGGAGGTGACTTCCTGGGGTTCCCTGGGGTCCTCTGAGTACTTCCCAGGGATCCTGAGTCAGGACACTGTAAGAGATGGGTAGAGGGTCCTGGCAGTACCAGGCCAGATGCAGGAGGGCCCTGATCCAGTGACTCCTCATACCCCGCCCTCATCCAGTACACACACACAGACACACACACACACACACACCACTGTGAGGGTCCTCGTCCTTGGCACCTTCCTGGACACAGGAGCATGAAGAAAACAGGCTGTGTGAGCAGAAGTGCTCTCCCTGCCAGCCAGCCCATAAGGCTCTGACAGTCTCCCCCAAGCTTTGCTGGCAGCTTCTTAGCTTCCTCTACTGTTTCCAAGATGGGCCCAGCATGTCCTCAAGGGACCCTGGGTGGAAATTAGTATTCTAATCACACCTCCAGTGTCAGCAATCCCTTCTGCTTGGGCAGTACTTGGGAGTTTTCAAAGTACATTCACATCAGAGGCCGGCAAGGTAGGCAGGACAGACATCAGAGAGCAGGGTTATCCCCATCTCATAAACTGGACAAAACAAACTCAGGGGCAGCTTGTCCAAGGTCACAGCACGTCACTGGAGACCCAGAACTGGAACCTGGGCTGAGGGCCCTGCTGTTGCCATTTCTAGCTTTGTCTATGGGGTTTCCAGCTCCACTAAGGCCACAGCAGCCTTTCTGGCCAAGATAAGCAGCGGGTATCTATCCCTATTTTCAGCATTTTCCCATGACAAGCAGCCTCTCTTAGAAAAGGGAGGGGGTGGCTCACACCTGTAATCCCGGCACTTTGGGAGGCCGGGGCGGGCGGATCATGAGGTCAGGAGTTTGAGACCAGCTTGGCCAACATGGTGAAACCCTGTCTCTACTAAAAGTCAAAAAATTAGACGGACGTGGTGGCACACACCTGTATTCCCAGCTACTCAGGAGCCTGAGGCAGGACAATCATTGGAACTTGGGAAGCAGAGGTTGCAGTGAGCTGAGATCGTGCCATTGCACTCCAGCCTGGTGACAGAGCGAGACTCTGTCTCAGAAAAAAAAAAAAAAAAGGAAAGGGAGGGGGCCCTGTAAGCGGACAAAAATCATGCAACTGACACTCTCCGTGCCCCAGCCGAGCCCTGGCCAACCTAGGAAAGTGGGTGTCGGGAAGCCTGAGGTCAGTGTTCAGCTCAGCAATCAATTCTCTGGGGGGCTTTGGTCAGGAGGAAATTTCTTTTTGAGTCTGTTTCTTCTTCTGTAAGATGAGATGAAGGATGAAAATCACTATATTTAAACAACTCACATGAGAATCGCTTGAAAAGTTTGTACAAAACCCAGATCCTGGGGTTACACAGCAGGCCGAGAGGATCAGCTCTGGGCTTGGGGAAATCCGTGGGAACCCACGGTGTGAAGTAGTTTCCTGGGTGACTCTGAGGTCCACTGACATCTGAGACCACAAGACCCGATGGTCCCAGGGGCCTTCCCTGCTCTGACGTCCGATTGTTTGAGGTGTGGGAAGTGTGGCGAGTGCACTCTGGCTCTGATGATTTCCTCCCGTGTTTTCGTCTTTGTAGTGGACTCAGGGTCATGGAAGTGGAAAAATACCTTGAACAGATACTAGAGTGCAGTCTGTTCAGGAAAAGCACGACAAGTACCAGAAGACCCGGGAGGGCTGGGGTTTACATTCCCACAAGGCGGTGAGCCAGCTGTGGGTTCTTGGGCTTCCGAGTGAAAGGTGCTTCCCAGGTCCCAGTCTGGGGTGTACCAGGTGTCCCGCCCACGGACATGTCTCAACAATAGAATGATTTCTCTGGTGTGGCCTCCACCCAAGTCCCTCTAAAGACTCTTCCTGGCTCCCAATGGTCACCTTCCCCCTGCCCCATTCCTAAGGAGCCCCTAACTTTCAGGCTGCCAAGGCGGCCCTGTCCACTCTTGGAGTGTCTGCATGCGTGGCGCCCACGTGCTTGGCTATGTGGAGAAGCCAAACGTCACTTCCCTGCTGGCCCCAGACTAAACCAGTTATGGTTCTTGGCTGCAAACAAGAAAAACTCATTTTGGCTGACTTAACGGAAAAGGAATTTATTTAAGGATATTGGGTAGCATTGAGACCCACCACGAAGGCTGGAGAACCAGGTTTGAAAGACAAATCTGGCCGCCTCCCAGAAAGACACATGGTGTGGGAATTTCCCTAAAACTGAAAAGGTGCTGTGTGTCCCATGAAATGGCAAAGGCCTCTCACATGTGGGTGCAGCAACCTGGAGGAGCCTACACCCCAGAGAAATGTTGGTGATTTTTGCTGTGGCTGTTGCCAACAACTGCGTTTTCCTGTTCCTCCCTCCAGGTTTCAAATTCCATATGCATCTGATCTGGGAAGGGCTCTGCCAGGAACCACCTCCTTTGCTCCACTCCATTAATCCCTCCTGACACTATAATCATGTTTCCCATGCAGCCGGTGGAGCTGCCAGCTCCTGGCCTCTGATCCCAGACAAACCCTTTTCCGCTGCAGCCTCCACCACTCACACACAAACATCCTATCCCGTGTCTCCCTAGCCCATCCCACTTTCCTGGAAAAGGGACATTTGATCTCCAGAACCATTCACTGGGATCACTTTTTTTTCTATAATAATTTTTCTCTCTAATTCCATCAATCAACAAATATTTACCAGGCACCTGCTATGTGCCAGTTACTATGCCAGGGCTGAGGGGTGAAAAAAAACGCTATCTTCATGGAGCTTAGAGTATCATGAGGACACAGAGATTGATCAAAGAATCAATTATCTTATTATCAACTCTCAATACTATGAAAGAAATGATCACGAAAACCTTGAATCTTTAGTAGGGAGATCTGATCTGGTCTGGGAAGTTTCCTTGGGAAGGTGACATTTGAGTTAAGATGTGGAGGATGAATGAGAGTCGGTGGGAAGTTTCCTTGGGAAGGTGACATTTGAGTTAAGATGTGGAGGATGAATGAGAGTCGGTGGGAGGAAGGGAAAGGGAGGAAGGAAGGCTGGAAGAAAGGAAGGGTGGGCATTCTACACAGAGGGAAAGTATGGGAAAGGGTTCTGAGTAGACCTGTCTTCTCTGCGAAATCAAAGAAAGCAGGGTGGCTGGAGCTCACACTGTGGGTGAGAGGGATGGTGGTGCTGCCCCAGGCTGGGGAGGTAGGCAGGGGCTAGACCAGCAGGGCATCGGGCATTGCACTCCAGCCTGGGTGACAGAGCGAGACTCCATCTCAAAAATAAAAAAAAAGAAAGGAAAGGGAGGGGGCCCTGTGAGCGGACAAAAATCATGCAACTGACACTCTCCATGCCCCAGCCAAGCCCTGGCCAACCTAGGAAAGTGAGTGTCAGGAAGCCTGAGGTCCAGGCTTGCACACACATGATGGATTTTAGTTTTTACCAAAGAGCAACAAAGAACTTTGTTAAAAATAATGTCAGGAGGAGTTGGGGCCTGCAGTGTGGACAGATTGGAGACAGCAAAAGTGGATTAGGGGGCCTGTGAGGAGTCCAGGTGAGAGATAATAAATACTGTCTTGGACTAGTGGCTATATAATAGGGCCAAGAGAGCAGAGTCAAGACATAGTTCGGAAGTGAAATTGACAGAACTTGATGATAAGCAGAATATGGAGTGAGGTAGGGGTGAAGGAGACTGTGTCCAAGGTGACTCTGAGGTTTGTGGTGGATGGTGTTAGAGGAACACTCATTCCCCGCTCCTCATATTTCCTGATGGAGGGTCTTCTGTTGGAGTAACAGCCCCTTGCTCCTTACATGATGGTGTGTTAGGGAGGAGGATCTGGGCTGGGGCGGCTCAGCGCCTTCTGGGTTTTCGAATCACCCCTGTTTGCCACAGACAGATGTGATCTCTCTGCTCTCTGGACCACACAGTGAGCTTGGTGGGGCCGGCTGTATCCACCCCATCCCCCTGAGAAGCCTGCAATGTGGGAGGCAGTGTCAGCGAAGGGTGGCATAGCCAGTCTGATCGGGACCTGGAAACAGAAAAGAAGGCGTCATTTTCTCTAGACCCTCCCAGCACCTAGAGGAGTTATTTACTAAGGCAGGGAACACGGGAGGAAAAGCAGGCTTTGAGAGAGAATAACCATGAATTCAACTTTGGAAGCCTTTTCTGGCCACTTTGATATCTTAACTTTGACTTAAATATCCCATGAAATCAGTATATTTGCCCATGTACACGTTTTTTAAAAAATTAAAAGGGGCATTAACTAATCAAAGTAAGAATTTTCTAAAATTTTGCTTTGGTAGGTCAGCCTGGACTTACAAATCCAAGCCAGATGGAGTCTCCTCAGAGAGTCAGTGACCTGGCTGCATCCTCGGGGATACTAACAGTAATAACTACCATCATCGGGCACTTAACACACGCCCCGTACTGTGCTAAGATGATCACGTGTAATCTTTGCAGTACCCTACGAGAGACACTTTTATTATTCCTACTTTTCAGATGGAGAAACTGAGGCCCAGAGAGGTTAAATGACCTCAGCAAGGCCCAGAGAAGTTAAATGACCTCAGCTAATGAGAGGCGAATCTAGGATTCCAGAGCTCTTGCTCTTAAATGCTATGCTGAAAGAGAGGATGTGCTGGAAGATTTTTGACCGCTTGTGTGAAAAGTAAGAAGCACAATTGTGGCCTTTTTAGCTTTTTTTTTTTTTTTTTATAGATGGAATTTCCCTGTGTTGCCCAGGCTGGCAGCATAGCGGTCCTCCCCACCTCAGCCTACTGAGTAGCTGGGATAAGGTGCGTGCCATCATGCCCCACCAGCACACTTGTGTTTTGTGCTCTTGGCTGAGAGATTCTTAGGACCCACTAGCCCTATTCGTCTCTTTGTTCCTCTCCCCAATCCGCGTGTGTCCTGTGAGACTTCGCAGCAGCCACCTGATCTCAGAGTTCTCTTCTTCCCTCTCTTCAGGCACTTTGCAGACATCCTCCTCCACTCATCTAACACGGAGACAACCTGTCTGGTAAAGCCTCTCAAATCCAGCCAGAATCATCTGGAAGAGGTTAGCAGGCCGGCAGGAAGGCCAGCCTGAAATGGACTTAGCTGGGATTCTGCCTGGGGCCCTCACATTAGCTGTGCAATGCAGCCTCTGCCCAGAGTGCAAAACAGAATGCTTCTGGAGCTGCTCGTGACATCACCTCGCTGTGGCCGCCACACTGTCCCCATTTGCTTTGGAAAGTAATGCCATTATGAAATATGGTATCCCCTGTAGTTCTGCATCGGAAGCAGAGAGGGCACACACGGACTCCCTCCCCATTCCAGCAGGCATGGTCTCAATGCCCCTGCACCTGGGCCTCTGGCCAGGGGCCTCCATAGCTGCCTGCAGGAGTGAGTACACTGCAGTTGAGCACCTGGCCGTAGCCCTCCACCCTTACCCTGTGCATCCCTAAAGCCTCCTGTGTCAAATGAAGTCATCATTATCCCCACCTCGTGAGCCGTCACAAGAATAAATAATTTAATATATGCAAGATGCTTGGCACCGAGTGTTATAAAACTCGATGACGATGATAGTTTGCTTCATCATCATCATCGTCATCACAAACACCACCATTCAGTACATGGTTTCCCGCCTTTGCACTTTTAAAGAAGGAAAACCAACTGCCATGTGTAATATGATTTATTTACTACTTCGTTGAAACCAACTTTAAATACACTCACTTTTAAAACACAGCCTTGGCTGGGCACGGTGGCTCACGCCTATAATCCCAACACTTTGGGAGACCGAGGTGGGTGGATCACTTGAGACCAGGAGTTCGAGACCAGTCTGATCAACATGGTGAAACCCCGTCTCTACTAAAAATACAAAAAATTAACTGGGCGTGGTGGCACACACTTATAATCCCAGCTACTCGGGAGGCTGAGGCAGCAGAATTGCTTGAAACCAGGAGGCAGAGATTGCAGTGAGCCGAGGTCGTGCCACTGCACTCCAGCCTGGGTGACAGAGCAAGACTGTCTCGGGAAAAAAAAAAAAAAAAAAAAGCCTCTTCCTAATTAACAATATCCTTGAAATCATAGGTTTAATGGTTCTAGTTGTATTGTTAAAAGCTCATTACAGTAAATACATGCCTATTAGCATTATCATTTAGCCTTGCAGCACGAGGTCACCTTGTGCTGACTGGTGGTCCTCACACCTCTCTTTGAAGCCCACCTGTGCAGGCCAAGGCCTTGCACATCTCTGGGTCTCCTCATCTGTAAAACAGGTGCAGCGTGATGATGACACTGCCCCAGGACTGTTGTCACATACTGTGGGATGCTGGTTTTGACCATGCTTTGTAAACTGCAATTGGTCAGTGGAGTCGATATCATAGGGTCTCACACGCCCGCCTCATTCCAGATGTCCTGGGATGTTCGTTCTCTAGAAGCTCTAGCAGCTCACCCAGGTTTGCAAAAGGAACAGCTTATAATGAGCCCTCTCCTCTCCCATCCCACTTCTCCTGGGAATTTGTGGGGCTGTCACTCAGGCATGTTTTTTTCCTCTCGTGTTTCCTCTCCTTGGGCTAGAACAGCCCCCAAAGCCTATTTTAATCCTTTGTCCCCATTTGGCATCCAGCCTTCCTCTTATCTTGACTTCACTGAGGGTGTTAAGTCCATTTGCTGTACTCAGGAGGTGGCACCCCCAAACCAAGGCCCTCCAGCATAGCCTCCAGCCTGGCTGGGCAAACTGCTCCAGGCTTCAGAAAGCAGAAACTCCCAGAGTTTTCTGTGCCCTGGCTGCGGGCTCTCCTCTTGCTTGCTTGCCTCTGCCCACCTAAATCACAGGTCCAGGAACATCTTTTCTCTGGACCTAACCAGCAGAGGCTCACATTCTGCTTCTTCCTTCCGCGTGGTAATTCATTAGGCATTCCCTCGGATCCGAGCCTCTCTTCCTCTCTCCCCATGAGCCAACAGGGTAAAATCTCCAAGAGAGGCCTTGGGGCACCTTCTGCTCCAAAAGGAGAAGACCGCAGCCTGGTGGGGCTATGATGTGGGCAGAGGAGAGGCTGGGAGTAAATTCCGGGGCTGGTGCCTGGAATACTTTGCATTTCTCTGACCCTGCCCTGCCTAGCCGGCACCCAGAGCTTCACAAATGCCCATTTAGAAGGCCGCACACTGCTAGTGTGGTGAGGTCCTTGTGACTGGCTGGCCCCCATCAGACACAGGAAAAGTAGAGGCAGCTGGGGACAAACTTTAGAAAACTGATGACAACATGATTCCTTTTGTTTTATGAGAGAAAGGAAAAATGCACGTAAAACAAACCCAGAACGTCCACCTGAAGAGTGGAAGGGAACAGTGGTTTTCAGTTTATAATACAACTGTACTCTTAGCCTATCCATGCACCATTGCATCCAGAAGGATGTACAAAACAGCCCTCCAAGACTGACTTGTGTTGGGCCAGGCGCGGTGGCTCATGCCTGTAATCCCAGCACTTTGGGGGGCCGAGACGGGCGGATCGCTTGAGGTCAGGGGTTTGAGACCAGCCTGGCCAACATGGTGAAACCCTGTTGCTACCCAAAATACAAAAATTAGCCAGGTGTGGTGGCACACACCTGTAATCCAGCTACTCGGGAGGCTGAGGCAAGAGAATCGCTTGAACCAGGAGGCGGAGGTTGCGGTGAGCTGAGATCACACCACTGCACTCCAGCTTGGGCGACAGAGCGAGACTCTGTCTCAAAAAAAGATTGCATTGTGTCTTCCCGGTCAGAGTATGTGAAGGTCGGGGGTCCAATCGAGGAATCCCTGGGCCCTCCTCAGCCCTAGGTCCTTCCAGCTTGGCCTGAGGGCCTCCCCGCACATTTGGTCCTCTCTCCTTTCACTCCGCACCCACACCCCAATTCCTGCCCCTTTGGACTCCTTCAACCTACTGCTCCCACTCCCAGGCCATGCCTTGGGTCCTCAGGCTCTAAGACAGGTCAGGCTTTTGGTCACATTGGGTTCTGCTTTACCTGGGCAGGGACTGTGCTGGCGGCTGGTGGGAGAAGCAGGCCGGTGGATTTTATAAGGCATGTTAACCTTGCTCTCTGTCCAGCTGGCCTCCCCTTGGTGCAGTTCCTGTACACGGAGATTCTTACAGAATCGCTACCCTCCCTCTCCTCTGAGCTGGCCTAGCTTTGGCTTATTATCGGCCCCAGGAAAGGGCAGGGGACTGGGGTGTGGGTTAGAGGGACATAAAAGTTCATTCTGCCTTATACGCTTCATTTTCTCACAGCATGTATTTCATTGTACTACTGGCAACTGTCACCTCTTATAAATGAGGTTCATAAATAGTTGTTCCAGCTTATGGAATTCTGGAGAAAAAAGCTGCCAGAACAGTGATAGGGTGCACTTCCCACAACATTAGACAAACTGAAGGTATCTGTGAGTGTCAGCCCGCATCATGACAGCCTCATGTGGTGGGATAGTTAGAAGGTGATGCAGGGACATTCAACAGCGGATATTATAACGACAGTAAGATAAGAGTTACTACAATCAAACTACCGCCTAGCTACTCGGCCCCGGGTTGGACGGTGACGATTCAAAATTAAAAGACGTGGTCTCTGCTCAGGGGCTCCCGGTCTAGGCCACTTTGACGCAGAAGAATTTGAAATGACCCTTCAAATCCACTCTTCTGTCACCACTGACCTCAACTGACGGGCATCAGCATGCCATCAGACGGGTACACGTGTGACGAACGATCAGGCACCTACCTTTTATTCCTTCTTCATGTCGTGCCTAAATTTGGTGCGCACAGTACATGCCTGCAAGCCTTTTACGTTTTCATCCACATCAGTATTCGTTTCTGCTTCTCAGCCACATTCGCAAAAATGAGAAGGAAGTGTGCTTATTCGTTTAGATTTGCCATGAGCAGGGAGTCTGCCCAGCCGCACACCTGGATCATATTTTGCTAATGATGTTGATGTCGACGTTGACCAAAGCTTGATAATTCAGTAACTATGTAATGTGTCTTATTTTTAAAGGAAAGCTTGGCTGGATCCCAACTAAAGCCACAGACAGAATTCAGAAGAAGTTTAAGAAAATAGTAAAAGAAAAAGGTTTGCAAACCCACCAGATGAGAGAACAGTGCTCCTCCTGGCAGTCTCATCTGCCTCTGGTAATGTTCAGGTCACCCCGTGAATGACACAATGTCCCTGTGGGCCTCATCCCATCTGCTTCTGTTTGTCATGGCCCAGGGCCCATCAGTCCCTCAATGCTGCCCTTCCTGCCTCCCAGGCAGGTCTGGGTTTCCGTGAGTCACTCTCACAGCAGCCGTGACCCGTGCAACATCTCAGAGTTTCTCAGCACAACAATTCATCATGTGCCTCGATGTTCATCCAGCAACATCAGGAGGAAACTGCCGGATATTGTTCTATGCCGAGTCGAAAGCTGTCCTGCAAAACAACAGTGCAATTGAAGAGTGAAAGTTGCTTCCAAAGCTAAAGCCAAACAAATGCAATCTTGAGATATTTTGTGGGTCGAATTAAATGTTTTGTTTGTTTGTTTTTGAGACAGGGTCTCACTCTGTAGCCCAAACAGGAGTGCAGTGGCGGGATCGCCACTCACTGCAATGTCTGCCTCCTGGGCTCAAGCGGTTCTCCCACCTCAGCCTTTCAAGTGGCTGGGACTACAGGCACATGCCACCACACCTGGCTAATTTTTGTATATTTTGTAAAGATGAGGTTTCACTGTGTTAGCCAGGATGGTATCGATCTCTTGACCTTGTGATCCGCCCACCTCAGCCTCCCAAAGTGCTGGGATTACAGGCATGAGCCACCGCACCCAGTGAGAATTCCTTTCTTTCACATCCACGTCTTTCTCTCTCTCACACATGCCCCATACTAGCCATCCTAGGCAAATCTAACATCATCAGCAAAATATGATCCAGGTGTGTGGCTCAGCAGATCCTTGCACAAGACAAATCTAAAGGATTTTGCCATGTTGCCCAGGTTTGTCTCAAACTCCTGGGCTCAAGCAATCTGCCCTCCTCGGACTCCTAAAGTTCTGGGATTATAGGCACGAGCTACCATGCCATGCCTGGATGCTTTGGTATCAGAGACATCACTGATACCCTGGGAGTCCCTCATAGAGGGCTTCTCTACTCCAGAGACCAGCGCTGGTAGTCAGCTGGTGTGCAAGATAAAAACAAATCTATCCTTCCTGCTTCCTTGAACCCTCTCATCTGTGGAAGCTCTGAGGGAAGGGACTGGTTTGGCTTCCACTTTGATAGAACGGGCAGCAGTCACACGGCCCATTCAGTGATAGAAGAGCTCTAGATCCATTTTTTATTCTAAGACCTCTGGTAGCTTCACAACTTCCTTTGAAGTTTGCCTGGTCATGTCCCTGTCTCTGGCCTGAGATACTCCAGCTAAACAATGCAATGAGAACTATTTGGCAGTCTTTGTATCTCTGTGTACCTGAAAGGTGTGCCCTCCTTGGCCAGGAAACTAGAAATACCAGCTTGTGGGAGCTGGGATGGGCTAGGACCACCTTCTCTGAAGATGTTGCAAATGTAAGGCAAGGAGGTTGAAAACCAAATGTATAGGATGCCAAGCAGAGGTGAGCGTGAAAGCGAAAAGAAAAGAAAGGTGACCGAGACTGATGCAGAACAGAATCAGGAGAAGAATGATGCTGGTTCCCAAGAGCGGTTATTATGCCACTGGTTCTCATCGGGGCCAAAGGCCCTCTGTGGGATTGTGAAGATTTGCAAATGTGTCCGATAACCTGAGTATTTTCTTTGTCTTTGATTGTGTTTCAATTTGAGAAACAGAGAGGAAGGAGGATGGCTAGTATGGGGCATGTGTGAGAGACAGAAAGATGTGGATGTGAAAGAAAGGAATTCTCACTGGGTATGGTGGCTCACGCCTGTAATCCCAGCTACTCGGGAGGCTGAGGCGGGCGGATCACAAGGTCAAGAGATCGATACCATCCTGGCCAACATGGTGAAACCTCATCTCTACTAAAAATACAAAAATTAGCTGGGCGTGGTAGCACGTGCCTGTAGTACCAGCTACTCGGGAGGTTGAGGTAGGAGAATCACTTGAACCCGGAAGGCAGAGCTTGCAGTGAGCCGAGATCATGCCACTGCACTCCAGCCTGGGCGACAGAGCAAGACTCCATCTCAAAAAAAAAAAAAAGGAAGGAATTTCCCAACTAATATCTGAGATTTGCCAACAGCCAGAAAAACATATTAGTTAAGCACTACCCCGGGCCACCTAATTCCAGGTCCTTAGAAATCCTGTGGAACAGTTTTAACCTGACAGCCTCCTATTCACCCAGACATGTATTTCACATTCCTCAGTTTCTAGCCAAGGAAGGGAAGGATGAGGAGCCGGTGGAGCTGCAGAGAGCCTGGACCAACAATCAGAGGAGCGTGAGTTTCATGCTGGCTCAGACACCGGCAGTATGATCTGTCTTTCACTTGGTCTGTCTTGGAGCCCCTGGACATGCCGAAAATAATCTTTTACAGCTTTCGAGTGCTTTGCTGGTGGCAGTAGCTGAGGGAATGGAAATTTGGAGAGCAAAAACCAAACCACAGCAATCTGTTGGCCGTAGCAAGCCACACGGCAGACCGCCCTCAATGCCATTCAAGTCATCATTTATCACTGACTCCTCTTTGCGGGTCACCTGCTGACTATGGCCTGCCACTTCAGCAAAGCTGGTGGGAACAGGTGCTCTAATGTGCTGACAGCATCAGACAGTAACACTTGAATTGAGAAAACTGGGGTTTGGGGGGGAAATACTCTAGTTATAGGTTCGTATTTCTGCTTCTCCATTTAGATTACAAGGCTCTCTAGGGCAAGGACTATGCTTTTGAAGCCCCAAGGCCTAGCAGAGGGCTTGGCCCATGGAAATGCTCAATAAATGCTTGTGAATGAGAGACAAGGAGGGAAAGAGGGAGTGGGTTCTTTCCAAGGTCACACTGCAGACGTACCCCAACAGTGGAGGCGTGCTGGCCGCTGTCCCCCTCAGCATCCAGCTCTAGTCGATGTTCTCCGGCGGGTCAGGCTGGTTACGTCTATTTCCCAGAAAGTGTCACTGATACCATCAGACCCCAAGGCATCTGCTGTTCCACAGCAGCCTCCCCTGGTCTGTGATGTGGACGATATCAGAGGAGCCAAGATTGTCTTTGTCTCAACTCTCCTGCCGGGGGTGCTAAGCCTGGGGTATCCACTCAGGCTAGGAATGGGTGGTCTAATGTGCTGAGAGCATCACAGAGCAGATTCAAGATCCTCTTGAATTGAGCGGATCTGAGAGTATCAGGGCTGGGATGCTGGCCTTTTACAGATAAGAAAACTGGGACTCAGGGTCCGGGGCTGGCGGGACCAGGGGTGGGGCATGGCCCCACAGGGAGGGGAGCCCAGGAGAGTCAAGGGCGAAGCTCTCAGGGTACAGGCAGGATCGAGCCTAACAGACCACCCTAGCAAGGCATTCATGCAATGGGGTGGCAGGATTCTGGAAAAGTCCATGAGAAAGGACCTGGGAAGCTGAGGGCCAGAGAGCACAGGGGACCCACTGAATCTCATCCAGTGTCAGGGGCAGAGACAGATGAGAGGCAGGATCTGGTCTCTTCACAGGAGGGAGTGGCTGGATTGGAAGAGAGAGAAGAAGAGGGAACCCATGTAAATCCCCGAGGCAATGGAGCCTCACCCCAAGTATGTTGGGAGTAGGGACAGAGGGTACTGGGGAGCTGTTAAGGGAGCCGAGCCCATCTGGATCATTCTGCGTTGTCCTAGACCCTGCTCCACTTTCTGCGGGCTCTGGGAATTCACCTCTGCTCTGCCTTTTGCACAGTCCCCACTCTGAGAATGGGGAGGGGCCCAGAGTCGGGTATGACCCTCTTCAAAGCAACCTCCAGCGTCAGGGCCCTGTCAGTGATGAGACTTTCAGCAACATCCAGACACTTACTGGGTATCCCTTGTGTCCTCAGTTAGTGCCGGACCCAAGCTTGGTCCCTGCCCCAGTGGTCTCATGATCTTGTTGGGGAAGTAGGGGGACATTTGAGGCACCCAGTACAAGGCACGCCAAGGCAGGCATGGCTCCTGGTATAACCAGTGGGTTGTTAGAAGAAGCAGAGAAGAGCCTCATGGGCACGCTGGCTTCTTGGAGGAGATGAGGCTGGAACTGGAGTTTGAGCATTACGTGCTGGGTTAGGAGTTTCGAGTAAAACCACTGCAGTAAGAATACACATGGCTTCTCACAGGGGTAGAGGGAAGGGAAGTTGTTAGGGCAGCCTCAGAGTCATCAGGTAAAAGCCTGTGTTTTGTTTTTTTTTTCTTTGAGATGGAGTTTTGCTCCTGTCTCCCAGGCTGGAGTGCAATGGCACGATCTCAGCTCACTGCAACCTCTGCCTCCTGGGTTCAGGTGATTCGCCTGCCTCAGCCTCCCTAGTAGCTGGGATTACAGGTGCCAGCCACCACGCCTGACTAATTTTTGTAGTTTTAGTAGAGACAGGGTTTCACCATGTTGATCAGCCTGGTCTCAAACTCCTGACCTCAGGTGATCCACCCCCCTTGGCCTCCCAAAGTGCTGGGATTACAGGCATGAGCCACCGTGCCTAGCCGGGCCTGTGTTTTTTAAACATTTTTTAATCAGCACAGTAATCCTTTGCTGAAGGAATCTCTACTCAGAATGTGTCAACCTGCTGAAAGCAGAATTGCTCTATCCTCTCAGCTTCCCTCTTACCCCCGTGTTACACCTCAGCCCTGCGGGCGCCTCAGAAAATGAAAGGAACTTTACAGCAGGACTAGTTCAACCTCGTTATTGGACCAGAGGGGAAACTGAGGCATAGAGAGCCGAAGGGACAAGCTCAAGTTCAGGGTTTTTTCCACCAGTCCTTGCTGCTTCCTGAATGAGGCGAGAGTGGAGCTACTTTCAGCAGGTGAAGGGATGTAGCTTCCACAAGATGGAGAACCTTGGAATGTGTTTGGACAAGGACATTCTTTCTGTCATTCCAGTTTGACGGACCAGCTAGTGCTGCAATCTCTTGATGTTTCCTTTTTTTTTTTTTTTTTTGAGACAGAGTCTTGCTCTGTTGCCCAGGCTGGACTGCAATGGCACAATCTCAGCTCACTGCAACCCCCACCTCCCAGATTCAAGAGATTCTCCTGCCTCAGCCTCCCGAGTAGCTGGGATTACAGGCATGCCCCACCACACCTGGCCAATTTTTGCATTTTTAGTAGAGACGGGGTTCACCATGTTGGTCAGGCTGCTCTCGAACTCCTGTCCTTAGGTGATCCACCTGCCTCGGCCTCCCGAAGTGCTGGGATTACAGGCGTGAGCCACTGCGCCTGGCCTATGTTTCAATTCTTTCATCGAGAAGACTAGTATATTCAAATCACCTGAGAAATAGCTCTAGCGACGCAAGGTTAGAAAAACTGGTGGGGATGGTGGTTTGGGATAAAGAGGGACATGTCATTCAGTTAAGTTTTGGTAAATAGCTGAACCGACAGTGAGTAAGTTCCATGGAAGAATCAGTGCTTCCTTCAGCTGCAGCCTACAGTGTGCCCATTCATTCTCTGGCCAAACGATGTGACTTTAATGAGGAACTCAAAAATAACCTTCAAAGCCCTGCCTTGAGATCACAACTAATGCAAGGAACTGATCAACATCTGTGGAAGCTACGCAAGACCTTCTGCCTCTGTCTTTCCTGGGGTTTATCTTGGCCAGGGCTCCTTCTAGTCGGTTTCTGCCAGTTTTTGTGACAAATCTTAGTTTCAGTGACCTTGAGAAGGCTAACTGGGACTTGGGGTGAGGTGAAACATCTAAGAGAGGCAGCACATGCATTGACTCTTTCTTGCTTATTCTTTCATACACGCAAACCGAGAAATGCTATTGGATAAAATCAGTCACTGACGTCTCAGAGTCAAACTGCCCCGCCACAGTTGACCAGGAGAGCTGCTCTCCCGAGCCTTGATTCCCCTAGCACCACGCATCACAGTTCGTACAGATGCATTCTCTCATTTGAGTCTCACAAACATGCTGTGGGGCAGAGCAGTTAGGCGTTGTTCCCATTTGAGAGATGGGTCAGAGAGAGAAGGAGGCTTGCCCAAGATTGTGTTGCTAGTTAGCATGTCTTCAAATACTCATTTGTTTACACTTCTTTATGAATGATATTTGTTATTAGAGCATGGAGCCAGAGCTGCAGACTTGCTCCCTAGCACCCTTTTGGCTCCATCAGGCTCTTTCACCTAAGGATGTAAATAAAAATGGATTTTCCACTGGAAACAGGTCAAATGACTTAATACGGCCATAGAGAATTCAGAGTAAGCTGGTAAATCCTAAGTGAGTCATGCTTCATTTGAATAATAAACCAGACAAACGCCCAGGCCTGCAGCAGAAAGAAATAGGATTATACAGTTAGAGGGAATTCGTTTATTGAGACCAACGGCATTTAGACATTTCTAAGGCATGAAAACCATTCTTTCTTTTCTTTTCTTTTCTTTCTTTTTTCTTTTTTTAGTCTTGCTCTTCTTGCCCAGGCTGGAGTGCAATGGCACGATCTCGGCTCACTGCAACCTCCGCCTCCCGGGTTCAAGTGATTCTCCTGCCTCAGCCTCCCCAGTAGCTGGGATTACAGGTGTATATCACCATGCCTGGCTAATTTTTTGTGTCTTTAGTAGAGACGAGGTTTCACCATGTTGGCCAGCCTGGTCTCAAACTCCTGATCTCAGGTGATCCACCAACCTTGGTCTCCCAAAGTGCTGGGATTACAGGCATGAGTCACCGCACCTGGCCAGACATTCTTAAGATGAAGTCTTGCCAGGCAGTTGAATGGAAAACCCTATCGAAGCAGCTTTTCTGAAGAACATGAGGCCCCACTTGGCATCTGTGGGAAACCCTCTCAGTTACAGATGAGAAAACAGGCCCGGAGGCCCGGGGGGGATCTGAGCTGGGGCTGGAACCCCAAGGCAGTGTCACTCCCGTTGGAGGCTCCTCACGAAGAATCAGCTGATGGTCCCAACTCACTTTTTGCCCATGTTTTCCTCTGTTCCCCATATTTCTAAATATATCTTATCCTTTCTATCTCCTTTGCTCAAGTTACTTCCTCTTCTCAGAATGCATTTTCACCTATGAAACTTGCATTTCCCCTCCAGACCCAGATCAAGGAGATCTCCCTCTCCCACTCTGCACCTTCCTTGCCATGAAGCTCTCCCTAAGGGTCATAGCTAGAGAGACTTACAGTCCCATTTCTGAGTTTCATTAGAACTTTTGGCGACACTCTTAGGACGTTCTGCTTTGTCTTGGAGTCATTTGAGACTTAATTTCACCCCCTGAGATTTCATCCTTCTTGGGTTCTGTGATACGGTCCTCATCACAGGGTCTTTTTTTGTAGTGTGCGTGTGTGTGTGCGTGTGTGTATGCGCGTGTGGGTGCGTGTGTGTGTGCGTGTGTGTATGCGCGTGTGGGTGCGTGTGTGTGTGCGTGTGTGTGCGTGTGTATGGGTATGTGTGCGTGTGTGTGTGCATGTGTGCGTGTGCATGTGTGTGTGCATATGTGTGTGTGTTTAATGGAATCTATGTACAGAATCACTTTCCTTTCTGAATACCCAAGTTCTGGAGTCAGCCGAGCTTGGGTCCCCATCCTGGCCCCGTCATTTCCTAGGAAAGTCACGTGATTTCTCATAGTTTTTGTATCTTCAGCCATTACACATGCCCACTCTTCTGTGAAGAGCCAGAGACAGGGTATCGTCAGGGGCATTTATAAACTACAGGCTGCCTTGATGGCTAGCGTATCGAGATCAGTAGGAAAAATTTTAAATTCAGTTCTAAGATCCTAAAAAATCGTGCAATGCCAAATAACTGGTTAATTTGGATGTTCTCTTTCCAGTGTGTTGCTAGGCTTCATACAGTCTCAGGCTTCCTTCTGCCTGTGTGTTCAGCCCCAAGTTCTTGTATTTGCTACTCTGGAAGTTAGCTCACTGTATTCTTACTGACTGAAACTGTCCCTTCATTTCTAAAATGGTTTTTGAGATCTACTATGCTACATTATTATGGGTTGAGTTGTATCCCCCCAAAAGATATGTCAAAGCCCTAACTCTTGGTACCTGTGAATTTGACTTATTTGGAAATACAGTCTTTGCCAATGTAATCAAGATGAGGTGATGCTGGAGCAGGGTGGGCCTGACTCCAATATGACTGAGCGTCCTCATAAGAAGAGGAGAAGAGACAGAGTCATCGATGCAGAGGGAGGACTGCCATGTGAAGATGGAGCAGAGGTGGGAGTGAGGCTGCCACAAGCCAAGGAAAGCCTGCAGTTACCAGAAGCTAGACAAGACAAGGAAGCCTCCTCCCCTAGAGGCTTCAGAGAGGGCATGGCTCCACCAACACCCTGATTTCTGACGTCTAACCTCTAAAACTGCAATAAATAAATTTTTTTTAGTTAAAATTCCTGAGCCCAGGAGATCCGCCTGCCTCAGCCTCCTGAGTAGCTGGGACTACAGATGCGTGCCATCATGCCTGGCTGAAGTTTCTGTTGTCTTAAGCCACCTAGTTCGTGGTACTTTGTTACTGTGGCCCTAGGAAATGAACACACATGCAAATTGGGAAATTAGCAGAGAATAAGACATGATCTGCCCTCATAAAACTTACACGGTCTGCCCTCATCAAAGGAGGGAGGCGTGATGACAAACACAAATGAATAAGTATTAAAATGGCTGATCCTGCCAAGTATACTGATGACATTGAACAGGGTCATGTAACATTTCAGTTCTTACCTGAAGGAAGAGACGCCCATTGTGGGAGATGCAGACAGCAGCCAGATCGCCTAGGGTCTTGGGATGCTGTATGGGAAAATGGTTGTCACAGAGCCAGGGTGGCCACGGACAGACCGAACTGAATTATTCAAATGGATGCTGGTGGCTTGGAAGCACATGGCAGCAATGGAGAAGGAGTGAAGTGGACAGATTTGAGATACCTTGTGATGGTCGAGCCAGAAGATCCTGCTGATACGTTGGCCGTGGAGACGTGAGAAAGAGAGGAATCAAGGAGGAGTCTAGGTTTTTGGCTTAAGCCGAAACCATTTACTTTACTGAAATGGGTCACATTAGTGGGGGCTTATGTCGGGGATGAGAGGGAAGGAATCAAGAGTTCTGTTAGGGTTGAGATGCCTGTTAGATATCTTTTTGAAGATGCCAAGCAAGCCACTGGCTATGTGAGTCCAAAAGTCAAAGTCCGGTGTCCTTCACCCCGTCTGGTGATGAGATCTTTCCAAATATCAAGGCCTGCAGTGAGATTGGAGAGAGTTTCTTTCTTCCTATTGGAATATTTCTTTCTCCAGCGTTAGAGCTGGGTAGGTGCCCCCGGGAGTCCCTGGATAAGTGCTAATGCCAAGAAACTTGCTAAGTAGCACTGAAGTTTTCAAATTTCTTCACAAAGTATATTGTGCTTCCATAGCTCCCTGCAGTGTCTTCAGAGCGGTGTCTAGCTGCATCCGCAGAGCTGGGTCTCCTGAGGCTTCCAGGACAAGCCGGGTGGAAGGATGGGGAGAGCTGTAGGTGACCCTGGACAGTATTCCCAGGACTCCAGGCTCCCAGCTGTTTGGCCAATTAAAGGAGAAACCTTTTGCTTTGTACAGACCCACTTTCCACACAAAGAGCTTGGGTGGGGGGTGGGGGAAAGAGCCAGCAACGCCTGCACTCTGGGCTGGCCGAGTCTCACGTGAGGGTGCTGACTCAGAAGCAGCAGTTGCTTGCCCTGGGAGCCTGCAGTCGTTGGCACAAAGATCAATTAAAACATGCCATTCTGGTTTGCTCACCCTATGCCAGCCTCTCCAGGCACTTCCCCTCACTTTCAGCTCCTCCCAGAGTTCTTTGCTGCCTAATTAACTAGGAGCCCGATAGCCTGAGCAGGAGGCAAGCTGTACAGGGGTGAGGAGCACTGCACCAGGAGCCTACGCCCCAGGACCCGCTTTGACTCCACTGTAACTACTCCTGGGACCGTCAGCAAATCATTAAACTCCCTGGGCCTTGGGTGCCTCAACTAGGAAACGGGTGGTTATTGTCCACCTTCCTGTCAGCTGTTTTGGGGAATAATCTTGAGAGTGAAGAATGTATGGCTGGGCGCGGTGGCTCACGCCTGTAATCCCAGCACTTTGGGAGGCCAAGGCGGGCAGATCATGAGGTCAAGAGATTGAGACCATCCTGCCTAACATGGTGAAACCCCGTCTCTACTAAAAATACAAAACTGAACTGGGCGTGGTGGCGGGAGCCTGTAGTCCCAGCTACTCAGGAGGCTGAGGCAGGAGAATTGCTTGAACCCAGGAGGCGGAGGTTGCAATGAGCTGAGATCACGCCACTGCACTCCAGCCTGGGCGACAGAGCAAGACTCCATCTCGAAAAAAAAAAAAAATGTACGTAGCCACACTCTATAGATTGTAAATTCCTGTTTAAATTTAATGGATTCTTTGATAGGTAACACATGCAATATGACAAAACACATTTTAACCCATATTAAAAGCAATTCTAAAAACGTATTCCTTCTTTTTTAGTTGCAAAAGTGTTCGGGGGGAATAAGTCAACAATCCACAAACTTACAAAGTTTCTCACAGCTGACACCATTTCTCCTTGGCCCAGTGGCCCAGAGCGGGAGCTCTAACAGGGTGCGCCGGAATGACTGCAGTGGTGCATTCCAGGAGCCTCTAAGGAAAGGTTGCCAGGTTAAGCAAATAAAAACATGGGATGGGCCAGGTGCAGTGGCTCACGCCTGTAATTGCAGCACTTTGGGAGGCTGAGATGGGAGGATTGCTTGAGTCCAAGAGTTTGAGACCAGCCTGGGCAAAATAATGAGACTTTGTCTCTACAAAAAATAAACAAAATTAGCCAGGTATAGTAGTGCAAACCTGTAGTCCCAGCTACTCAGGAGGCTAAGGTGGGAGGATCCCTTGAGCCTGGGAGGTTGAGGCTATAGTGAGCCATGCACCACTGACCCCCAGCCTGGGCGACAGAGGGAGACCCTGTCTCAAAAACAAACAAACAAACAAACAAAAAACAGGATATCCACTTAAAATGAATTTCAGATAAACAATGAATAATTTTTTGTATGAGTATGTCCCAAATATTGCATGGGATATGTGTACACTACTTTCATTGTTTCCCCGAAATTCAAACTTAACTGGTGTCTTCTGTTTCTTTTTTTTTTTTTTTTTTTTTTTTTTTTTGAGACGGAGTCTCGCTGTGTCGCCCAGGCTGGAGTGCAGTGGCGCGATCTCGGCTCACTGCAAGCTCCGCCTCCCGGGTTCACGCCATTCTCCCGCCTCAGCCTCCGAGTAGCTGGGACTACAGGCGCCTGCCACCACGCCCGGCTAGTTTTTTGTATTTTTAGTAGAGACGGGGTTTCACCATGTTAGCCAGGATGGTCTCGATCTCCTGACCTCGTGATCCACCCGCCTCGGCCTCCCAAAGTGCTGGGATTACAGGCTTGAGCCACCGCGCCCGGCCTGGTGTCTTCTGTTTCATCCGGCAGCTCTGTAGGATGCCTGGGCAGCACGAAGCAGGAGACTCGGCCGCTTGAATCCCCAGTATGCCTTACAAAGGTCTCCAGGAGAGAGCCCCGCCTTCAGGGGAGGGTCTCCTCGCACTTCAAGCTCTTTGGATTAAGAAATGGTTTATTGGCTGGGCGCGGTGGCTCATGCCTATAATCCCAGCACTTTGGGAGGCCAAGGTGGATGAATCACTTGAGGTCAGGAGTTCAAGACCAGTCTGGCCAACATGGTGAAACCCTGTCTCTACTAAAAATACAAAATGTATCTGGGCATGGTGACGTGTACCTGTAGTCCCAGCTACTCAGGAGGCTGAGGCAGGAGAATCACTTAAACCTGGGAGGCAGAGGTTCAGTGAGCCAAGATCTTGCCACTCTACTCCCGCCTGGGTGACAGGCGAGGCTCTATCTCAAAAAAAAAAAAAAAAAAAAAAAAGTCTATCTTTAATAACTCAATGAAATCATCTATCTTTAATAACTCCACACATATATTTGATGACCGCCGATGTGCGGAAGAGCATTGTCTAAATGTGTAAGATGACAGGTCCGGCCACCAGAGACTTGAACCTCAGAGAGGTTTAAGAAAGGAGATCTTCTCCCTTTAATGGAAGAAGAGGACACCAAACTCACAGGAGACAACCAGATAGATGGTTAGGGTGAGGAGGGTGTTCTCTGAGCCGGGAGGATGAGGAGAAAACCAGGTTCAGGGGGTCCTCATCCCACAGCACAGCCCCCTCCCCACTCACTGGGCACTCGGCACTCAGTCCTAATGTTTGTCTTGTCCTTACACAGTTCTTCCCGGCAAGGTCCACACGCTGGAGCCAGCAATGGGCTTTGGATGCAGGCTTTTCAGTGAGGGAAAGGGAAGCAATGAGAGAGAATCACCTGAGACGGTGCCCCTCGGAGAGCGGCAGATTCACACTCTCCACTGTGACCTGTCATTGGCAACCCCAGACGTGCACACAAAGGAGAAGGAAAGAAAATCGTCTGCTGACCCTGTCATGTTCTGAATTCAGTAGACACTTGTCTGGGCCCATAGAGTCTCCCTCCTCCCCTTCTTTCCACTCTTCCTGCCTTTCCCCTTTGTTTCCTGACCGACTTCCATGAGCGGGGCCTTTTACCCGACTGACTAAGGGAAACTGGCCAGAGTCCCACTCGCAGGATGCTTACACTCAGAGGCAGGTAAGTTAGGAAGGAAAAGGACTGAGGATCGAGAGATCATGTCCAATTCGAGAACCTAGAAAGGCTTCCTGGAGGAGCTAGCATTTTGTTCTGAGTCTTGAATACATAGTATTTGTACATGTAGAGACAGGGGAGAAGGAGGGCACACCCACACAGAGGAAGAGGGAGGGCAAGGAACAGGGTTGGGGAAGGCCAGAACACACGAATGTATTGGTGGTCAGAATGAGTGCCAACTCCCCTGAGGTTGGCTTCAAGATTCAAACCAGGGGTCCAAGGAAAAGGGAAGTGAGGTTTGCATTGTCCGGGGATACTCAGAGAAACATTCTGGCCACTTGTTTACCTCTTTTTCTCGTTTCCTTCTGAAAAAGAAGAACATTCAGTAGGCACTTGTCTGGGCCTTTTTCTTCTGAAAAAGAAGGAAAAGAGCACATTTTCTCTGTTGGAGGCTCATTTATAATTCAGGCAACCTCCTTCAGAGGGAGCAGGTGTTTCTCTGGGATGAAACACCTTGGGAAGCAGAATGTACAAGTAGAAAAAAAGCATGTCACAGCACAGCCAGGCAGAGAAAAGCTTGGGTCGAGGCAAGGGCAGAAGGAAGAGGAGGCATGAGAAGACAAGGTAGCAAAAGACAGCAGCATCCCTTCCCACCCCAACATGCTCGTGCTCTCCCTCTCTCTTTTCCTCTCTCTACAAATCTGGATTGACATTACCCCCTTCAACCCCAGGGTCCATAATTCCATCATTAGAATGCCTTTCTTTGAGTCTTAATAGCTCCTCCATCAAGACTAACTCCTCTCCCACGTTTTTTTTTGTTTTTTTTGTTTTTGTTTTTTTTGAGACAGAGTCTCACTCTGTTGCCCAGACTGGAGTGCAGTGGCACGATCTCGGCTCACTGCAACCTCTGCCTCCCGGGTTCAAGCGATTCTCCTGCCTCAGCCTCCCAAGTAGCTGGGATTACAGGCGTGCCCTACCACATCCAGCTAACTTTGTATTTTTTGTAGAGACAAGGTTTCTCCATGTGGGCCAGGCTGGTTTCAAACTCCTGACCTCAGGTGATCCATGCGACTCGGCCTCCCAAAGTGCTGGGATTACAGGTGTGAGCCACCACCTCTGGCCAGTGCCACACTTTTAAACCATCAGGTCTCGTGAGCACTCACTCACTATCATGAGAACAGCAAGGGGGAAATCTGCCCCCATGATCCAAGCACCTCCCTCCAGGTCCCTCCCCTCACATGTTAGAATTCGACATGAGATTTGGGTGGGGACGCAGAGTCGAACCATATCACAGGCCAACAGGGAAGCCTCATGAACGGTGGTGAATGACGTGGCCTTGAGGCCAGACACTGTCGGGTTGGGCTCAGGTGAAGTTTGTTGGCGTCTGCATGGCGTTGTCACAGGAGTGAAGGTGGGACTGAAACAAGCAGCCTTTGGAGAGGCCAAAGAGTACCTGGAGGTGCCTAAGAGGCATCTGGTTCAAGGGCAGTCCTGCATCTTATCATAAGCAGCTATCCCCTTAGTTACCAGTTAGCTGTTCAGCCCATGCCTGCCTGCTGCAAACCACCGAAAGCAGGAGCCGGACACACATGGAACCCGGCCGTGGGTGGAGATGTTGGGAGGCAGTGGGGGCTTCAGGCGAGCTCGCTTCCCCACCCTCTGGCCTGGGTGGAGGTGTAGCTGTGGCACGACCCGCCGGAAAGCCCACTGGGACCTGTTCATGCTTAACTGGGAGGCAGAACCCCCAGAGGGCCTCAGGGAGCAAATATAATCCCAAGCAAAGGCAAGGCATTAAAGGAGTCCCCAGGACCCCGCCTTATTAATGGCCTCCCCAAGGTGGGGAAGATCAATAGCTGTTTAGAAAGGGCTTCAAGGAAGAAATGAGTTTAGATTTTTTTTTTTTTAAAAAGGAGGAATTACAAATACTTGCTCTCCATGAGAATGAAAGGCTGAGGCAGAATTTCCCCCTAGATTAATAGTGTTTCTATAAACTGTGGATGGACATGTGCCAAGGAGGAGCATCTGTAAATAGAAATTAGTGACTAGATTGATTCTTTAATTTAATTTTCTCTTACCTACCCAGAGATCCCAAATTCCAAAAGAGAAAATACACTGTTTTCTAAAACAGATTAGTACCTTCCATCCCAAAGCACTCAGGAAATGAAAAGGGCTTTTAAAGCTTTAGAGGACAAATTTGAAATGCCACATACTTTTATCTTGGCAGTGAAAGTAAACACAAGCCGGGATTCCGTTTGAGTGGTACAGGTACCGTGTTTATCTCGTATTTTCTCCAGGAATTCTGAGCTCTGCTGGATGTAAACACTTTCTGCTTTCCCCCAAGAGAAAAGGTGGTCAGCATTATTGGCCCAGTTTGGCAGCCAAGGAAGCAAGGCAAATGATGGGGAGTGATTTGTCCAAAAGAACACAGTGACAGTGTTAGACATAACTTCTCTCCACTGTCTGTCTTCTTGGCGAAGTTGCAGTTCAGAATAGAACTTACTGTAAAAACCCTGGATGGGCTGACCACGGTGGCTCACACCTGTAATCCTAGCACCTTGGGAGGCTGAGGGAGGCGGATCACCTGAGGTCAGGGGTTCAAGACCAGCCTGGCCAATGTGGCGAAACCTCGTCTCTGCTACAAATACAAAAATTAGCCAGGTGTGGTGGTGGGCGCCTGTAATCCCAGCTACTCGGGAGGCTGAGGCAGGAGAATTACTTGAACCCAGGAGGTGGAGGTTGCAGTGAGCAGAGATCATGCCGCTATACTCCAGCCTGGGCAACAGAGTGAGATTCTGTCTTAAAAAAAAAAAAAAAAAAAACCCTGGGTTAAGCACCACCCACTGGAAAGGGGGAAAAAGAGTGGCGCCCTAGGTCACAGAGGGCCATTCCTTCAGGGCCTGGAAATGTGTTTTTTTCTTTCACTTGCTTTGCCCCCTCACCCTGCAGGACCAAAGCTGGCACCCCTCTGTGGCTGACAGGCCAGCACTCTACTCATCGTGCTCCGGTCACTACCTTTGTTCAGAATCAGGGTGTTGGCCTTTGCCCCAATGACCTGGTGTGGCTTGTGTCATGACCTAGTGATACTTGAGTTCAATTCTCCTTTGTTGAGAGTCTTCTATGTGCTAAGTCCTGAGGCTACACTTGGCAGAGGCAGATGACAGAACCATCTGGTGCTGACTTCAGTGACTGTGGCCCTGGGGGCCCGTGGCTATACGTTATTAGTGGTTTGGGCACGGGGCAGTCAGCATAGTATGGAGGAGAGATGTCCTAACTTTGGTTCAAACCCCAGCTTTGCCACTCACAGACGCTGGTGTTGAGGTGGAAGAAGCAAGTTTTTGAGCCTGTCTGAACTTGGGTCTCCCGACCTGTAAAATGAAGGTAAAGGTCTCAGCTTCACGGTGGCGGGGACCAGGGTTAAATTGTATCGTATATGTGAATGGCTGGCACATAGGAGGCACACCATAGTTCTGGTCATTGTCTGATTGGTTTAGTTCTGAGTCTCTGCATGATCCTTGTGCATTAGACTAAAAGCTATGCTTCCCTTGGTTCTGTTTGTCACTCTGGCCTAGGCTTGTAGCTGGCAGGGAGGGCCACAGGTGGAAAATTCCAGGCATTCTGGAGCATGCCTCGAAGCACACGCACTGTTCCCACAGGAAAATCAGGAAGCTTCCAGACTACAGGGCCCAGGCCTCCCATGTGCAGGGTGGGGTGAGGTGGTGTTTGAGCACATTTGTTTTGCTTTGTGGATTTCTTTGGAAATCGGAAAGGGCAGAGGCTATTGCTAAGGAGACAATGTTTTCTATCTCTGTCCTCCCCATCTGATGTTGTCTATTAGATTTGGGGCTGGGGGAAAGGGATCAGGTCTCCAGAAACTCTAGGTCGGCTTCCTGATTTCATAACTGGCTAGGATAAATTCCTTTAGAAAAAAAAAATTGTCAGGGGGAGGAGAACCCACAGGGTTTGTGGAAAAGCAGCATGGCCCTCTGCGCCCTATCCCCATTGCTTCCCACTGCTTCAGCAATTGCTGTTCAGATGCCAGCACAGCTGAACTTGACCTTGACCTTGACAGAGAAGCCCCACCTCCTCTCCCATACCCACTTCCCATACGGCTGCTTGAACGGAAGGGTGCTGCGCTGCACTGTTTGTGCCCATGCATGGGCCACACACAGCCCATGTCACAGGTGTGTGCAGTATGTGCAGGAGAAGAGTCTGAGTGTGTTTGTGTTGGACTGGCCACTGGATGATATCTATGGGCATTTTGTTTCATCAGAAGTCACAAAAATACTCTCTTCCTCACATAGGATGAATTGTGTCCACACAAATTCATAAGCTAAAGCCCTAATCCCTGGTACCCAAGAATGTGACTATATTTGGAGCTAGGGGTGTAAAGGAGCTGATTAAGTTAAAACGAGGCTGTTAGGGTGGGCCCTAACCCAATCTGACTGCTGTCCTTATAAGAAGAGGAAATTCGGGCACACAAAGAAACAGCAGGGGTGCACACACACCAAGGACAGGCCACATGAGGACCCTGGAGAAGGCGGCCCTCTGCAAGCCAAGTAGAGAGGCCTCAGAAGAAACCAAACGTGCCAACATCCCGATCTCAGACTTCTAGCCTTCAGAACTGTGAGAAAATAAATTTCTGTTGTTTAAGCTATCCAATTTGTGGCACTTTGTTTTGACAGCCTCAGCTGCCAAATACACTTTCCATTTATGTACAAGTTTTTTTGTGTGGTTTTTTTTTTTTTAATTGGGAGTCCTTTTCTTGAGTTCAAGAGATATATTCGAAGGGGGCTAGTTTTATTGAGTAAGGTTTATTGCAAACCACCCCATGAAGCTCTTGGCCAATTTAGAAAAAGATACAAATAAAGCCCATGCCCACTAATGTTGGTATCTTTGCACTGCAGGTCCTAAACTGTAGAGATAATCAGAGAAGATGGATCTATTTGTACTGACACGAAAGGTTGTGCATTTATGAGATTTGTCCTGCCAAGCAGTGCCAGGAAAAATGAGAGATTATGATAGCAAGTTATTCGTCTTAAAAATTGATTTATAAACATCATTAGAGAACTTGACATTTATCTCACTGAAAATATTCTTTCTTTATTTAATAAGAAATATGTTTCTGCCAGTTGTAATTCTAGTTAACCTAATACAATATGTGCTGGGCTTTACTTTTTCCTTCAGTTGTTGATAATTCGATAAACCTTTATTGCATCTGCAGTTCTTTCTGAGGCTAGAAGATTCTAGAATTTCTGACAATAACTTTCTTTTGAAGAGCACTCTCAAAGAAGACTCATAACAGCCCTGTGAGGCAGTACATGTATCATTACTAATAACTAGCACTTGTATAGTACTTTATCTTTCACAGAGCACATTTATACACACCATTTCATTTAATTGCCCAAGAGGGTAAATGCAGAGAAATTAAATGAGTCAGTCAGATACATAGCAATTTTTCACGCTGAGCTTGGATTACAATGCAAGCTAGAGCTTTTTCCACAACACATCATTTTTCTTCACAAATAGAGGTTTTTAAAAATAGTTAATTAAAATGGTGAATTTTATATTTAGATTACTTTTTAATTGATACATAATAATTGTACATATTTGTGAGGTACCTGTGATATTTTGATACATGCATGAGATGTGTAATGATCAAATCAGGGTAAGTGGGATGGCCATCGCCTCAATGATTTATCATTTCCTTGTGTCAGGAACGTTCCAATTCTTGTAGCTATTTTGGGGTATGTAATAAGCATTGTTAGTCACCCTACTATGCTACTGAACTATAGAACCTATTCCTTCTAGCTAGCTGCATGTTTGCACCCATTAACCAACGTCTCTTCATCCAGGCTTAGAGTTTCTGTTGTTCCACAGTTACCCAGCGGGAGGAACTGAGTGGGAGACAAATGGGTCTTAATGAAGGGGTACCATTGGTCAGCAATGGTTCAACTGCAACCCTGAAACTGAATCACATCCCATAGTAATCCTAGAAACTCTTCATGTGCGTGATTGTACAGTCCAAAAAACTATTATTTTGTGGGTGTCAACTATGCAAATAAATATCTCCACCTTCTTATCTTTTTAAGTAATCTGTTGTAATTCAGTATCAGAGCTGTCAGAAAACTGATTAAGTTTGACTTCTCTTTGCCCCTAAATGAAGGAGTCAATTGCCCAGATTGAAGCCTAGGGACAGAAGGAAGAGGCGACGGAGGAATCACAGGCAGACTGTCAGTCGCTCTGGGAAGGGACAGTCATGAGCCATCAGTGGCTGCTGCTGCTGCTGCTGCTGTTTGCATTGGCAGACTCAGTCTTCGTTTCCACCCAGGACTTTGTCTAAGGATGCGCTGTCTCTGCTCCCCGTTCTCACCTTCATCCAGCGCAACCCTGGGTTGCCAGATTTGTCCTCGTCCTGTGTCTTGTTGCTTCATTGCCTCTTCTCCAGCACACTTCAAGAGAAGGGAGCCGGCTAGAGAGGAAGGCTCAGCCTGGCTTTGAGTCGCGGCCAGAACGGACTGAGACCCAGAGGGCCTTGTTTGCACGTTGGGTTAATGACCTCCACTGGTCTAAAGGTTCCATAACTTATGGCTACTCATCCTTCCAGGCCCTGTTAGATGCCACCTCTTCTGTGAGGACTCCCCCTGATGCAACATAAAACTAATCTCTCCGTCATCTGTAGCCCCAGAGCACTTTCTTGGGTCCTTCCTCGGAGCACTCCTCCCCACTAGCTTATATTTTGGTTATCTATGTACCCATTTTATCATCCCAATAGACTGAGAGGAGGACTTATTCAGTGCAACCAACCCCAATGCCCAACCAAAAATGCCCAGTGGCGAGAGTGTGAAACTAAATGGAATTCACGTGCCCAAAAACATCAGGGTCAGAGGTACTCCTTAGCCAAACAGGAGTGCACTGCTTCCTTGAGTGGATGGGAATGTAAATGCTTCATCCACAAGAGCTGGATGCGTTTTTCCTGATGGGAGGTGCCTAATTCAAGCCAGCTGCCCCTAAACAATCTTCCTCCTCCTACTCCCCAGCTGCATCTTTATTTTCTTAATCCTTTTTTCCCTCTTGGGCAGGTTTCAGTGGCTCTCATCACCCATCCTACACCCTCCTCCTCCTCTCAGCCTTGGTCCACAAACCCTGGACTAAACTCCAAACACAAAGTGGCCTTCACAGTGTTGACTCATTGACTTCCAAATTCCCGCCGGGGCCCGTGAGGGGCTTACCAAGCAGTCGGGGCAGCAAAGACTTGGGTAGACTGAGACCTGTTAATGAAGCCTGCTGCTCTGTGAACATCTTAGAAACGTTGCTACTGATGGGACACTCTTGAACACATGTTTCAGTTAGGGGCCAGGCATGATCGCTCATACCTGTAATTCCAGGAATTTGGGAGGCCGAGGAGGGTGGATCCCCTGAGATCAGGAATTCAGGACCAGCCTGGGCAACGCAGTGAAAACCCGTGTCTACTAAAAATACAAAAGTTAGCCAGGCGTGGTGGCGGGCACGGTAATCCCAGTTACTCAGGAGGCTGAGGCAGGAGATTCGCTGGAACTCAGGAGGTGGAAGTGGCAGAGATCACACCACTGCACTCCAGCCTGGGCGACAGAGCGAGACTCCATCTCAAAAAACAACAACAACAAAAAAGTCAGTTCATAATTTTTAAGGATGGTGGAAGAGAACTCACAACAATCAATGTCAGCTGCTAAATACCGTTTATCCATGTAGATATTTGCCATAACTGATTTCTCCATAGTCCTTGGGTTCTCTAAAGGTGTTAAATAAACAGTGATGCTGCAACATACTCTAAATCTGAACAGTGCCGCTCCCAGGACCCGGTTCCCCACCCAGATCCGACCCCCTGAGTTCTTCTCTCTCCTCACACTCTAAGCTCTCGATAGCTTCTTTGTTTTGTGGAAGGTTTCCTTGAAACTGCAGGTTGAGCTGCTGTGTTCTTGACGCATAGGCAGACAGTAGGCTGTGCACAATTCTTCCCGGGCAATTCATTCTGAGCAAGAGTGATCTTTTTTGAAGCTTGAGAATATCAATATGTGGCTGCTTTGCTAAAGTGCTTTCTGTCTCTCACAGTCAGAGAAATCTGCTTGCCTTGAGCTAGCCTCAAGTTTCTTGTTAAGAGCTAATTTTAGAGCTAATTTGGGTTCCATTAGTATATGGTTCTGTTGCAAATCTGACATTAACATTGGCGGCTTGATGAGTAACCAAGGGAGGAAAAGCCTTTTACCCTGACTGCAGCAGTGCAGGCACATATGGTGTCATTTTTCAAGGAACAGATTTTTGTCTTTCAGGCCATTTCAGAGCTGTTTCCCTCTGAAATTACCAGCTCTAATTTAATGCAGAACATGCCTGGATGTCACTGCAGAGATCTAGTTAAACTGAGAGAGCTGGCAGGTCCCACAAGTTTGCAAAAACAGTGTTCATTGGCACAGTGTAATACCTCCCAAACCCAAGCTCACAGGCTGGGAATCAGCCACCAGCAAGTGTGGGGGTCAGCTCCTGGGGTCTGCGAGCCTCTTCTGAGTCAGTGCTACCCAGAATCCCAGTCTTGGGTTGATGAGGAGGGACAGAGCCTTCCTTCCCTCCCTCTCTGCCTCTGCCCTTAGAATGAGCAGGATTTCGTGATTCTCTTCCTGCGGCTGGGACTCTGCGTCCACAGATGCTTGTAAGGGGAGGCTAAGGCATTTCCCATTTCACCCCATGACCAGCTGCCCACATGCTTGGGGCCAGATGGCTTTAACCGAGATCCGTGATTCCAACTGTGGCTGTGGCAGGGAGGACAGGAGACCTGCTTGCTAATCTGAACTGGTCACTGGCTGGAGGACCTGTTTCCTGAGCCTCCACTTTCTCACCTGTGAAAAGAGAGAATTCTGAGAGTCTCTAATATCTCAGCTTAATAGCCCGTAACAGTAACTCGCATTTATCTAACTTTTTACATTTTTCTGAGAACTTTAATTTGTGTTCTGTCCTGTGATCATGACAACATCCAGTGAGGCAGGCATTCCTGTCTTCACTTGGGAAGTTCTGAGTCAGAGAGGTGAGGAAACTTGCCCAGGCTCACACAGCTGGTAAGAGGCAGAGATAGACTAGAACCTCGTTGGCCTCACTCCCAGTTCAAGGCTCTTAGAATCAACAGATGGTAGCAGAAACTAAGCTTTGAACACTGCATTCCGTGACCAGGGGTCATCTTGGAGAGCAGACAGCCGTGCCCCACAGGCCTCCAACGGTTTAAATTTTTCCAAGGTGAAAAGACTGCATGACGACCTGGGAAATTATATTCTTTCTGTGGGTCATGCAGTGTCAGGAATGAGCACCCCAGAAGAGGCTGAAAGATAGTAGGAAAAGTACGGGAACTGGTTCCAGTCTTGCCTCTGTCTCAAGTCGCTGTGTGACCTTGAACAAGTCACTTGGCCTCTCTGAGCCTTAGTTCCTAAAAGACGCAAGTGGATAAGCTATTCTCCAAAGTAAGTTCCCTGTGGAGAGGTCTATGGTTCTATGGCAACAGAACCAAATAACACAGCAGCAAGTGTAAGGTCTTTATTCCGAGAGCAGCCTCCATGCCCAAGATTCAAATTCTGAAAAAGGAAAATGCTCCAAGAAGTTAAAAAGTGAAGTTGTTCTAAACAGCAACCAAAGCAAGTTACTCCTGTAAGTGACCAGCCAAATCCTAAAACAGGGGTCACAAACTGAAATCCTACAGAAGCCAGGCAGGGTAAGAATCAGAGAGGCAGCCACAGCATAGGACAATGGAGCATGGTGGGGACTGAAGCAAACTGGCAAACGCTGCCTGACTTCCAAAGGGACAGTGACCACCCAACTCCAGCCAAATGTTGTGGGGCGGGAATATAGATACAGGGTCAACAAGCTTCCAACTTTTCAAGAGCATTGAGAATCCGAATATTCATGGGAAATATCCTAATTTTTAAACATTGGAAACAAACCCAAAGACTCAAAAACCCTTTCATGCCAGACAGAATGTGTCTGCCAGCCATATGCCGCCCAAGTGTGCTAACATCTTCTCGGGTGGTTTGTGTCTATCTTCGCCTTAAACAATTTCAGGGAGCCTGTTTCCTGGCCTTCCTTGGGAGCATGCTGCAGTGGTGACCTGCTTGAACCCTTGCAAGTCAACAATACTTTACATCACACAAATCCCATTTTCCTGTCCGTGGCCTTTGAGGCTGGACCCCTGAGAGGGGCCAGCATGCACACCCGGTTCCCGCTCTGCCTGCCTGAAAATAACCTTCTCCAGAGAGACAAACAACAGTGGGAGGGGAAAAGGACGATTTGGCCTTGCTAGGAGGGTAAAACAGATGAGGTTATTTTTTTCTGCCATCATGTCTGCTTTATTGGATCACATAACCGTTTTTATTGTTCATTTAGGTACAAATTAATTGCTATACAAATGAACAGAAACGCAGATGAATCCCTCACCATGACTTGAGCCTCAAACGGCAATTACTTGGCTTTGTAAAATCTAATAGAGCAGGTATCAGTGAGTTGTGGCATCTTCTCAGGCCTAATCTGTGTTAATGGGAAGAGGGATGTCCCTGGAGATTCCTTAACCACCTGAGTAAACCTGGGGTAGGTGTTTCACAGATTCCAGGGCCCCTGTGTCTGCCTCGCTTCCTCTTTCCAAGCACAATTGAATAAAGGTATTAGATGATTTGACAGTATTCTCATGGACTGTTTTTTTCTCCCCCTGAAGGATTTTTTTTTTTATCACACTCCTGTGATTCTGTACTTATTTTTTCTCTTCAGAGCCACATGTAAGACATCAGACCTGGCAGGCACTTTAGAGAGACCCAGGTCCTTCTGCCACCAGGCAGCATCCCCAGTCCCCCAGCCTGGGTGTGAGAGCCCTGCCAGGTGCTCCCAAGTACTGGCTCCTTTAGGGGCCTGATCATGCTGGGCTGGAACTGTCTAGTTATTTGACTGTGTCTTCAGTCAAATGGACTATAAACATCTCAAAACAGCCCAAATGGACTATAAACATCTCAAAAGCAGAGACAACATCTTCCCCACTTTATTGCCCTCTGCTCAGGGCATGGTGGCAGTGGTGCAAGGGTAGTGGTGTAAGCAGCAATGCTCAGAAACTAAATTTAAAAGCTGGCTGCGCCGGGCGCGGTGGCTCACGCCTGTAATCCCAGCACTTTGGGAGGCCGAGGTGGGTGGATCACAAGGTCAGGAGTTCGAGACCAGCCTGGTCAATATGGTGAAACCCCATCTCTACTAAAAATATAAAAAATTAGCCCGGTGTGGTAGCTCACATCTGTAATCCCAGCTGCTCAGGAGGCTGAGGCAGGAAAATTGCTCGAACCCAGGAGGTGGAGGTTGTAGTGAGCCAAGATCACACCACTGCACTCCAGCCTGGGCGATAGAGTGAGACTCCATCTCAAAAAAAAAAAAAAAAGAAAAGAAAAGAAAAAGAAAAAGAAAAGAAAAAATCTGGCCAAGCCCCTCACTTTATCTGTACTGGTGGCACCCCAGTGAATCCTCCCACAGTTATCACACAAGTAATTTCCTCCTTTGAGCCACAGACTTTTATAATTTCCTGCCTAATTTTGTCATCTTCCATCTAATAGTAAAAGCCAAAATATCCATCTAGAAATATTTTCTTAGTTTCCATTTGCCAAATCAATTCCATCTCTCTTAGAAAAAAAATATAGTTACTTTTTGATCAAATGAAAAGATATTGTGTAACTAATGAAATTGTACGGTATAAAAAAAATCTTTTTAAGAAGAAAGAAAGTTCCTTAATGAAAAGCAGTCAATTCTAGACTCTAGATTAAATCAAAAAAATATTTTTTTTCCTTGCCCTTGGAATAGTTGTACTGAAAACTGTTTTGAAGCTTCTATGATAAGATTTTAGATTCTCATCACAAAAAACTGAAGGTATTGTATTACTAGTTTTCTCTAAACTTTATAGCCATTCAAGAGCCTGTTATAATTCAGAGAATTTTTGACTCACTTGCAGGAAATGTTCTTAGTCTACATATTTTACATTCCAATATAAAAGTCCTTAACTTTTTATCAGACGTGGTTTAAAGCATCAAAAGTAAGCTGGTCATAATGACTTTCTTGTTTTTCTTGATTTCCTTATACAGGTTAGCTACATGGTTGTATTCAATGGGCTTTTTCTGTTTTTAAGCCTGTGAACTGCACAGAGCCTCGTACAGTGCCTTATATGCAATCCATGTTGGTTGAATGAACGCATGAGTGAATGAATAAATGTCTCTTGAAAAAAGATAAAATGTTATCCTAGAGAGTTCTTCCTTTGATGATGTTGGTAGAACCCACAGATTTAGACTAGAATGTCAAAGGTAAAACTACCCAGAAATATATCATCTGGTTCAGTGTTTTTTCACTTTTCAGATTTAGAGATTGAGGTTCAGAGAACCCCCAGATCACCTGAAATCCTCATTGGGAATTTCAGGAAATTGTACCAAATATGAACCCAAAGGTAAACACGGGTTTCCATGGCCACTGAACAGGGGCTCGTTCATTGCTTTCTGTTTTCTTTACCTTCGTGAAATTCTCATGAACTAACTGGGATTCAGAAGTGCATAAAATGACGAGTTCCTGAAAGCTCTTAAATACTTCCCGGCTCTCTTCATCACTAGTTACTACGGAGTAGAGTTTGGTATTTGGTGGCTCCGAGACCCCCCAAGGGCTCCATTACTAATTCAGGGGGAGTGGAAAGAGCTCTGAGCCCCGCGTCAGAGGTTGGGGTCCTGGCTCCAGCTATGCCGGCCAGAGATCCTGAGACAAACCAGCTGCCCACGACCCGTCCTCATCCATAAATGGAAGTGGTAACCTCTGTTCTGCTTTCCTCAATGTTTCGGAAATGGTAACGCACGCAAATACAAGGAGTTAAGATTGTCCCTAGGGGTGGATCAAGCAAGCACATGCCATGGGGGCTGGGGGTGGCAACCCTGGGGTGCTGGGCTTCCCTGCTCAAGAACTAGGAAATATGAACGTTAACCTTCTGAGAGTCAAACCAGTGGTTCCCAACTTTTTCCAGTGTAAATCCTCCTTTTTTTCCTTTTTTTTTTTTTTTTTTTTAGACAGGGTCTCACTCCGTTGCCCAGACTGGAGTGCAGTGGTGCGATCTTGGCTCACTGCAAAGTCTGTCTACTGGGTTCAAGCCATCCTTTCACCTCATCTCCCAGGTAGCTGGGATTACAAGCGGCCACCACCACGCCTGGATAATTTTTGTAATTTTTGTAGAGATGGGGTTTTACCGTGTTGCCCAGGCTGGTCTTGATCTCTTGAGCTCAAGTGAGACTCACACCTTGGCCTCCCAAAGTGCTGGGATTACAGGTACAAGCCACTGCACCTGGCCTAAATCCTGCTTTTAGCCTCAAAATATTTTCCAGACCCATTTCCACATGATCATATTTATACTTTTAGTATTTATGACCAAGAAATACATATTGACAACAGACTATTAGGAATTATGACCATTCTTTACATTGTTTTACTTTATTAATTAGCATATCATATGTATACTTTTGACAAACAGTGGTGCTAGATTAGAGTGAACTATGTTTGTTCACAGATGCTCTAGACACTCATGGATTAGGTGGCTTCTCAAAATCACGCCCTCTGCTCTCAGATCAGGGAATTCCTATATTAAACTATAAAATATAAATATAATAAATGGATAAGAGCCAAGGAATGCAACCATTTTAGGTGGACTCTGGCTGCAAGTGGAAGTCAGGTGGACATTAACACATCCAGAGCAAAAAGGTTGGTCAGCTTGATCACCAGCGGAGACTTAGAAGAGGTAGTACCACCCAGGTGAACACTGGCAGTGCCCTCCCAGTGGAGCCCAAGTCCTGGCAGACCTGGGTTCATTAGACGGCATGTGACTCATGTAACTAACTCCTTACGCTCCACTCCCGGCTCCGCTGAGCATCCCTGTTGCCAGCATAGAGCAGCCAGACATCTGAAGGTTGTATTTTATTGCAGATGGATGTCCTGGCTTTAGATCCTAGAACCATCCTAAGAAGATGAGTAAGGTGAAGTGCACATTTTTTTGAGATTAAAAAAATATGCCCAAGTGGTAGATGACAGGGTAGGTCTCTGAGCGTGGCCCTGAGGCCTCTGAGTAGCCTCAGAGTGATCACCCTACTGGTCCCCACTGGGGTACAGCTTTGTGAGCTACCATGAACCATGGTTTCTCAACCTTAGCACTCTAGACATTTTGGTTCAGATAATTTTGCTGTGAAGGGCTGTTTTGTGTATTATAGGACACTGAGCAGAATCTCTTGGCCGCTATTGACTAGATGCCAGTAGTATCCCACTCCCCAACCCAATTATGTCAACCAAAAAGGTCTCCATACATTGCCACATGTTCCCGGGGCGAAGGGGAATGCCCCCGCCCCAGTTGAGAACCACCATCATGACCCATCCCCATCAAATATCTACAGGATGCGGCCACATGAGGTTCCTCTCAAAGACCAAACCATTTCTGGATGCTCAATACATTAAATTTATATACAGTGTCACCTTTGTCCAAAAGATGCTAGAATTCTTGAAAAATCAATTTCAAGGAGCTTGTAGTTAATTTAGAAATACGACCAGGCTCCACTTCACTATAATACAAAGGAAATAGGGATTCTGGCTACTGAGTGAATAGAAACTTGCTTTGATGACCTGGTGATTCAAGGGCCATCCTTCTGAACATCATTTGTTCTGTCGCAAGTGTGTAATGGAGTTGGACCGCACTGGCTATGTGTGGATTCCAGGGGAGTCCCTGGAAGCTGCTGGTATTTTGTTGTTTTAAAAAGTAAATCCTTGATTTGTTTTTGATTTCTTATTAACCTCTTCTTCCTAAAAATAGTACAAAAAAATTCCAGTGACCTAAGAAACTAAATTACTTTGTGCTCATGAACTCAGGGGGTTTTTTTGGCTGAAATTGTTCCAGCATTTTCCTTTTGAGGTAAAATAGACATCTAAATTTACCAAGTTTACTATTTTTAAGGGTACCATTCAGTGGTAATACATTTATATTCTTTTTGTCCCCTTCATCCTCCCCCTCCCTCTACCCTTCCTTGCCTCTGGTAACCACGATTCTCTTTTCTACCTTCACGAGATCTGCTTTTTGAGCTCCCACAGTTCTAGTGTTTTATAAAGGATTCTGCCGTTGGAAACTCCTTGGTCTGAGGACAGCATTCCCCCCCCACTCAGGCCTCTCAGGAGTGTAGCGTCCATCATGGTTCCAATTATATAGAGACGTGTACACCTGGTTCGGATCGGGGTGATGCTTTCCCTCCTGACCTCACCCCTCCTGACCACACCGCTCCTGACCGCCTCCCTCCTGATCACATCCCTACGAACTGCATCCCTCTGGCCCTCACCCCTCCTGACCACATCCCTCATGGCCGCACCCCTCCAGACCGCATCCCTTCTGACCACATCCCTACTAACGGCATCCCTCCTGACTGCTCCCCTCCTGATCACAACTCTACTAACTGCATCCACTCCTGACCACCTCCCTACTAACCACACCCCTCCTGACTGCATCCCTACTAACCACATTCCTCCTGAACACACCCCTCCTGACCTTACCCGTCCGGACTGCATCCCCTCCTGACAGCCCACTCCTGACGGCAACCCTCCTAGCTGCATCCCTCCTGACCACATCCCTACTAACCACATCCCTCCTCACCACATCCGTGCTAACCACATCCACTCCTGACCGCATCCCTCCTAACTGCATCTTTCCTGACCGCATCCCTAATGACTGCATCCCTAATGACCGCATCCCTCCAGACCGCACCTCTCCTCACCGCACCCATCCTCACTGCATCCGTCCTGACCTCACCCCTCCTGACCACATCCCTCCTGACTGCACCCTCCTGACTGCACCCCTCCTGACCACATCTCAACTAACCCAATACCTCCTGACGGCATCACCTCCTGACCACATCCCTCCTGACCTCATCTCTACTGACCGAATCCCTCCTGACCACACCCCTCCTGAATTCACCCATCCTGACCACATCCCTCCTTACCGCACCCCTCCTGACTGCACCCCTCCTGACCGCACCCCTCCTGACCGCACCCCTCCTGACCGCATCCCTCCTTACCGCACCCCTCCTGACTGCATCCCTCCTGACCACATCCGTCCTGACCGTACCCCTCCTGACTGCACCCCTCCTGACCGCATCCCTCCTGACCATACCCCTATTAACTGCATCCCTCCTGACCACACCCCTCCTGATCGCACCACTCCTGACTGCACCCCTCCTGAACTCATCCCCTCCTGACCACATCCCTCCTGACTTTACACCCTCCTGACCACATCCCTCCTGACCGCACCCCTCCTGACTGCATCCACTCCTGACTGCATCCCTCCTGACCACATCCCTCCTGACCGCACCCCTCCTGACCGCACCCCTCCTGACTTTACACCCTCCTGACCGCACACCTCCTGACCGCACCCCTCCTGACCACATCCCTCCTGACCGCACCCCTCCTGACCACACCCCTCCTGACCACACCCCTCCTGACCCCATCCTTCCTGACCGCACCCCTCCTGACCCCATCCCTACTCACAGCCTCCAAGGCTACCAGGTGCTGTTCACATGTGGCCAGCACTGTTGGTGGAGGGCACCACACCCAGTAAACCCAGGTGTCTTCCTCCCGTCCAGGCCCAACTGCCTCTTCCTGCTTCTGCAAGCCTAGTTTTTTCTAGTCTTTGGGAGAGGAAAATCTGGTTTTGCAAGCACACTTCCCAGTCTTTGTGCCTAGCCCTGGCTGTGTGGGTTCTGCGAGTGTTTCTGACCAGTCTGGACTGGGGTGCCCTTCGGTGCCAGTGAGAGAGCAGCGTGCAAGGGAAATACACAGATCAGCCCTTGGAGCTGTAATCTTGTCTGTTGTCCTGCCTACTGTGTGACATAGAAATGACTATGTGAGATAGAAATGAAGACTGAAAAGGGTAACCCTCAGGCAGCCCTGCACAGAAGCCCCTTCCCAGAGGGCCACGGCTGAGGCACGCCACTCCCAGGACAGCTGGGCCTTGAGCTCCATTAGTCTTTTCTTACTGGGGAAAAAAGGCCCTGCTTGGCTCTTTGTCCATAATACTAAAGAGAGCCTCCTGGGGGGCCCTGGATGTAAAGGCAGAGGTTCTGAGTTTAGGACTCCGCAAACTGCCCCAATGGGAAACCTGCTGGGAAGACGAGTGGTTACCAGAGCCCAAATGCAGGCAGGCCAGCCCCCTTCAAGGGAGCCCCCAGTGAGAAAAGGGGAACCCATCACAACGGCAGCTGTTCTCCACCTCACCAAGGCCTCTGAGGACAAGCAGGAAAGGAGGGAACCTGGTCTAACTGTGAGGAAGGAGCAAACTACAAATACTTGCCTTCAACGTGCCATGCTTTCTTTCCCCGGCAGAGCGGGCTGGGTGCTGGCGCAGTCACCGGGCAACCACTGCTGCTCTGCCTTAGGGTGCCCGTGTGCAGGAGAGACAAAGCCTTTGTGCAGAATGCCCCACCCTGGGCACTTGACAGGGTGAGTGGAGGGCATGTGGTATTTCAGCCCCCACCCGGCTGCTGAACAGAGAGGCACACACTGAACAGCCTCACCCGCCACAGCCTTGCTCTCAACGGTTCTGCTTTCCCCTGTGAGCAGAAATAGGGGACTAATTTATCACACCGGCTGGGTGCCGGGTACTTTATATATCATCTCCTTTTTTTTTTTTTGAGATGGAGTTTCACTCTTGTCACCCAGGCTGGAATGCAATGGCATGATCTTGGCTCACTGCAACATTTGCCTCCCGGGTTTAAGCGATTCTCCTGCCTCAGCTCCCCAAGTAGCTGGGATTACGGGCATGCACCACCAGGCCCGGTTAATTTTGTATTTTTAGTAGAGACGGGGTTTCTGTATGCTGGTCAGGCTAGTCTCAAACTCCTGATCTCAGGTGATTTGCCCTCCTTGGCTCCCAAAGTGCTGGGATTACAGAGTCACCGCACCCGGCCTATATCATCTCCTTTAATCACCCCAACAACCATGTGAAGTGGGATTTTTATCCCCATTTTACAGATGAGGTAACTACGGCTTTGAGATGTTACGCAACGAGTAAGGCCTTGTGAGTCTTCACAGAAAGGGACCGGCGTGGAGGCTCCGAGCGGTCAGCTAGTTCCCGTCACTGTTCTCCCTGGGGAGTTGTGGATGGGCAGTGACCCAGGAAGGTAATGAGGACCCAAGAGGCTTTACCTCCCTCTCAGACAGGAACCTGGGAAAGGGCTTTGCCTGGGAAGGTCTATTGTAGGGATTCTCACAGTGAGATGGGACCAGCATCTCCTGAGACAAACTACTGATCTTGAATTTGAAAAGAATTCTCAAGTCTGCTTCTCATCCCTAATTCTTTCTACCACCGTGTCTTTTTCCCAGTTGGCACTGGCAGCAATGAAGCAGTTTGAGGGGCTGGGTGTGGTGGCTCACGCCTGTAATCCCAGCACTTTGGGAGGCCAAGGCGGGTGGCTCACCTGAGGTTGGGAGTTCGAGACCAGCCTGACCAACATGGAGAAACCCCGTCTCTACTAAAACCAAAAATGACAAAATTAGCCAGGTGTGGTGGTGCGCACCTGTCATCCCAGCTACTCGGGAGGCTGAGGCAGGAGAATCTCTTGAACCCGGGAGGCAAAGGTTGCAGTGAGCCGAGATCACGCCACTGCACTCCAGCCTGGACAGTAAGACCGAAACTCCATCTCAAACAAAACAAAACAAAACAAAACAAAACAAAACAAAAACAGCTTGAGGACCAGACAGGGCATCAAAATCGGGGAAAGCTGGGGAACTCTGTGTCCTCTGAATCCAGTTCAGATGGAAAGGAAGCCCAAGAGGGGGACAGGTGGGGGCAGCTGGAAAGACAAGACCAGGCTCCCCTTCCTGGGCGTGGAGGGAGACAGTGGTCGGAACCCCCAAAGACAGCAGAGGATGGGGCTGGCCAGTGGGGTGGGGTTCCCCGCAGGAGGCCCGTGCCGCTGGCTGTGTGGCCGCTGGCCTGCTGAGCCTGCTGAGCCTGCTGAGCCCCGCATCCGGTCGGAAGTAGGAGTCTGGCTCGGGCTGCTGCAGCTGTTCTGGGGATCTGCACAATTAAAATTCTCCCAGCTCTCAGTGGCCGCAGGAATCCAGTCACGTGGTAGACGTGGTGCCTGGGAGCTGGGGTCAATGAGAGCTCAGTCTGAGAGCAAACGTGTTCCTTCCCTCTGAGACATGTCCCGTGCTGGGCGATTGCTCACGGCAGACCTCACCATCCACAGGGAAGGAATCCTACGAGGCACCCAGCCTGGCCTGAGAGCTCTCGGGAGCATGGGTGGTGAGCAAGGACTCAGGGACACGGGAAAATCACTTCTCCTCCTGATCAGGATGTCGCCAGCCTACCATTTCTGTCCGAGGCTCCTTCCTGATACTTCCACTTCCCTTAGTTCATTTTCCTCTCTGCCACAATGCCACTTTCTCTACAAGCATGCTCCGATCTGGTTCCCGGATAACTTCAGAACTACAGCCTCATGACATCACCTCTCTATTATCCTGTCCCCTTTGCTAAGAATTGGCAATAAATTCAGAGCGCAAAAGCTTTCTTTGAACTTGCTGAGTAAAAACCAAGGCTTTGTTATCTCTGGGCCTAGGGGACTGAAGAAGGACCAGATTTCCCTTTCCTCCCCTCCCTCCTCCTTCCTGCAAGCCTCTTGATGAGAATGTATTTCCTAGTCACCTATGCTCACACCTATTTTGTAAATCTTCTAGATACTCTCCCTCCAGCCCATTCAGCTCTGCCAAAGGAGACCTGGACCCCAGATCTTCCCCAATTTTAGCCTCCCCCAACCCAGCTTTTTATTCCTGAGGACCTCCCTCCACACCCAAGAACTATTTCCTGAAGGGGTCTGATTCCTCCCCCATTGTTTTTCAGTTTGTTCCGTGCTGCAGATTTTAGTCCTGCCTAACAGAAACCCTCATTCCTGTCGAAGACGTCCTGTCAGGAGTAACCCCTCTGCTACGTAATGGATACTAACGTTCTGTCAGAGATTCACGCTCTCCTATCAGCAACCTGTTTTCTTGTCAGAAATCATTGTTGTGTCAGAAATCACTACTTTCTTTTTTTTTTTTTTTTTTTTTTTAGATGGAGTCTCGCTCTGTCGCCCAGGCTGGAGTGCAGTGGCATGATCTCGGCTCACTGCAAGCTCTGCCTCCTGGGTTCAAGCGATTCTCCTACCTCAGCCTCCTGAGTAGCTGGGACTACAGGCACGCGCCACCTCCCTGGCTAATTTTTGTATTTTTAGTAGAGACGGGGTTTCACCATATTGGCCAGGATGGTCTCGAACTCCTGACCTCAGGTGATCTGCCCACCTCGGCCTCCCAAAGTGCTGGGACTACAGGTGTGAGCCACCGTGCAAGGCTGAGAAACCACTACTTTCCTTTTAGAAATCACTGCCCTGAGAAAAATCAGTTTCTTTCAGAAATCCTTGTTTTCTTGTCAGAGCTCCACGCATATCCCACTGGAGGCCAACATTTTCTGTCAGACATCCCCGTTTTCCTGTCATAAACCACTGCTCTCCTGTCAGAAAGCCTTGGTCTCCTGTCAGAATTTCCTGGCGGAGCTTCCAGTCAGAAGTCCTTACTTTCCTGTAGGGAATCACTGTTCCTTGCCTGATCCTTCTTTCCCCAGAATATTCAGAGTTACTTGTCATCCTTTGACTTTGGTAGTTTTCTTGTGACCTCCTTGCTGGGAGAGGAGAAGGGCCACTGCTGGCTGTTCACACCTGTTTTGCCACATCTGTGGAAACTCAGTGCTGGCTCCAGAAACGGCCTGGGGTGCTGGACACAGCATGGGGGTGTCCACAGCCTCGTATGCCCCTGCTGGGTGATGACTGACAAGTCATTTCTGCCTGCTGGATCTTTCCCCATCTTTTTGTTGGGGGTGATAATATTACCTACTCTGCCTGCTTCATAGCGTCTTTTAATTTAGATCAAGACACTTCTGACTTCCAAAAAGTTGCTACTTTGTTTGAGACAGAAATCTCTTTTCCTGTCATTTTTACTCACTGTTGCCCCACAGGGCAAATCTAATACTTCATTAGCCCTTCAACCCTGCCCCAAAATCTTCTCTTACCTGCAAAAAATACCTCCAGTTCTCTAACGCCCAGATTCAACCTGCTCAGTTCCTTGCGTTGTGGGGCTGGCTTCCAGGTCTGTTGCCAGCCTGCTCCCCCGACTCCACCCCTGGTCCCACACTGTTAGAGTTTGTCTGGGTCTCTCTTGGAGTGTGCCGTGATCAGCTCAGGGGAAAGACGATTATCACCTCCCTCCTTCTACAGCAGATTGCATGGTCAGGTTGCATGAGCTTTTGAACTGCAGACCGAATGTGCCATTTACCACGCAGAATCTTCCCAGGCAGAAGCTCCATTTATTCGTCTTTCTTTTTCTGTTAGAGGTTTGTAATTTCTCTGAATACATTTTTCATGTCCTTGTACGTTAATTGCAAAATACTTAACGGTTTGGATTCTTCAGGGAATGAGCTCTTTCTGTTGCATTTCCTTCTAGTCTTCATCTCTGGAATCTAGAAGTGGTGCATTGGTTTAATTTTTTTCTTGTAATCTGAGATGTTGCTGAACTGATTTGCCATTTCCAAATAGTTTACCTGGAACACTCTGCATCTTTCTTGGGGTGCTTACCCGTTCTGTCTTGTGACGGGGACCGCTTTATGGCAGGCTGTGTCGCGTGTTCCACCATTTTCTCCTTGGAACCACTCAAAATGGGTGCCAGTGCTTTTGGGCAGGAGCTGTGCTGGACACCAGAGTTCTAGGACATGGGGATGGCATTATTTTATCATGATTATTTTTATTATTTTGAGACAGAGTCTCGCTCTGTCACCCAGGCTGGAGTGCAATCGCACGATCTCGGCTCACTACAACCTCCGCCTCCCAGGGTCAAGCGATTCCCCTGCCTCAGCCTCCCGAGTAGCTGGGATTACAGTCACCCACCGACATGCCTGGCTAATTTTTGTATTTTTAGTAGAGACAGGGTTTCGCCATGTCGGCCAGGCTGGTCTTGAACTCCTGACCTCAGGTGATCCACCCGCCTCAGCCTCCCAAAGTGCTGGGATGACAGGCGTGAGCACTGTGCCCAGCCTGGAAATGGGGATGGCATTATTAACAGGATAATCTTTTGTTAATTCTGATTACCATTTTTTTGAAGTAAATCATTCTAGTAACTTTGGTAATTCAGCTATTAATAGGAACACATTGCTTACCACATACTTCCCACGTGAACACTGATCACGCCGAGGTTGGAAACACTTGGCCTGGTGACCAAACAGGTTTTTCACTGCATTATCCACTTTCAAATAGCGAATTTTAAGGTATGTGAGTTAGTCCCTCCCCTGCTCAATGACAACAACAACAGGAAAAACTTAAAAATAGGCTTTGCAGACACATAGTTTATGTCCCAGCTTTGCCCTTCACAGGCCCTCTGGCCTTTAGGAATTATGGTACAGTCCTTGATTTCTCTGAATTTCAATTTCATGCTATGTAGAATGGGATTATGAATCGCCCCTCTTTCATTCCACTGATAAAAGAAACTCTCTTCCCACCCTACAGAGAGGCTGATCAAAATATCCCATTTTCCTAGACACAGTGATTGATGAAGACACGCTCACATGACCCGAAGATGCTCAATCAAGATTCTTGAGGAGGGGAAATGTGGCTGCTGGGTCAAAATAGGGCTCTCTCCTTCTAAAATCAGAAGATGTAGCCTGGGGCACAGCGGCTCATACCTGTAATCCCAGCACTGTGGGAGGCCAAGGCAGGCGGATCATGAGGTCAGGAGATCTAGACCATCCTGACCAACATGGAGAAGCCCCATCTCTACTAAAAATACAAAATTAGCCGGGCGTGGTGGCACATGCCTGTGATCCCAGCTACTCAGGAGGCTGAGGCAGGAGAATTGCTTGAACCCGGGAGACGTAGGTTGCAGTGAGCCAAGATCGCACCACTGCACTCCAGCCTGGGCAACAAGAGTGAAACTCTGTCTCAAAAACAACAACAAAAAACACAAAAAATTAGCCGGGTGTGGTGCTGTGCTCCTGTAGTCCCAGCTACTGGAGAGGCTGAGGCAGGGGAATATCTTGAACCCGGGAGGCGGAGGTTACAGGGAGCGGAGATTGAGCCACTCCACTCCAGCCCAGGCAGAGCAAGACTCTGTCTCAAAAAAAATAAATAAATAAATAAAAAATAAAAAGGCCGTGCACAGTGGCTCACACCTGTAATCCCAGCACTTTGGGAGGCTGAGGCAGCGAATCACCTGAGGTCAGGAGTTCGAGACCAGCCTGGCCAACGTGGTGAAACCCTGTCTTTACTAAAAATACAAAAATTAGCCAGGCATGTTGGTGGGCACCCGTAATCCCAATTACTCAGGAGGCTGAGGCAGGAGACTTGCTTGAACTTGGGAGGCAGAGGTTGCAGTGAGCCGAGATTGCCCCACTGCACTGTAGCCTGGGCGACAGAGTGAGACTTTGTCAAAAAAAAAAAAAAAAAAAACATGAGATGTAAAGCTCAAGAAAGCCAGAGCTACTGGGGGTCATCTTTCCCAATACACGGAGAGAACATGCTGGAGAGTGAAGCTAACACAGCGGAAATGAAGGGAGACAGAGAGATTTCTGACATTGCCTTAACACACGGAGTCAGCCTAGTCGGAAGCTAGACAACTCCTGATATTTTCATTTACGGGCACCCGTAATTCCTTTTTTTCTTAAGCTTGTTTGAGTTGAGTTTCTGTCGTGAGCAACCCAAAGAGGCTTAATACAGAAATATATTTTATCAGGCTGTCGTGAGAATTACTTGTGGTAATACCTATAAAGCGTATAATGCTTAAATAAGCAGGGACTAAAAAATGGAAACTTACTGTTATTATTGATAGCATTATGCAATGGATAGGAACAACTTTGTGTATGCTGACTCTTATTATCCTGTACTAGCAAAGATAGTACTAAGTACCACATAAAGTAGAATCTCAATAAACATATCCTTATAGACAAATTGATATCTCTTTACCTTAGTATAGAATTTAAACATGAATTAATCTGAATTTCTCTCTGCTTTTTACTCTTAGGAGATAGAGATGAATCTACAAAATGGACTTGGGAGTCAAGAGACCAGGGTTCTAGTTCTGATGACGCCCTTCACATGCTGAATGCCCTGCGGAAGCCCCTTCCCTTCTCTGAGCCTTGGGTTCTCCGTGTGTCAAATTAGGCTGTGGAAAAAGGTATCAAGAGATACTTTTAATGGTCCATGATTTCTGGGGATTAAAATAAATTCAATCTCGTACCCCTTTTGCATCCTACCCATAGCCTCCCACAGTGACACATGGTTAGGGAGAGTCAGGGTACTTGCAAATGGCCATTTGCATGATTTTGTATGCTCATGGAAAGATGCAAGGAAGTCAGTACTCCTTACTTGCTAATGTAAAAATATTACTGAATACATCTTAGAATGACTTTTAGTGACAAGGTCTGAAATATAATTTCAAATCAGAAAAAAATCATTTGAAATAAACATTTTTCATTCATCAGGCATTCATTTAGGGCCTCTGGGTACATCCTGTGCCCAGTACTAGGAGAACAAAGGGACTAAGGCTCTGTTCCTGAGGTCAAGGAGAGCCTTGTCTTGCAAAGAATGTTCCCTGAATATCTTGTTCATCAAAATTTCACTGGAGTTCAGATTGAAATAGAGATTTTGATAACCTTACTGGACCAGGCACTGGGTAGACAAGTTTGTTGACATCGTCTTAACACTTGATTATGACTTTCCTGTTCTTCCACCTCCCAGAAACACCAAGCTGGCAGAACAGAGACATGAGCCTCTGTAAACCGATTCTCCCTCCACAAAGGGGCCCTGACCCTCACAGCCCCATCCTCTTTCATCCTTGCTGCCTGATCCTAGGGAAGCCTTGCTCTGTGGTGGAGCTTGGAGCTGTGATGTATGCAGGCATTTGAAACCCCAGCTTTGTGGAAGACGTGAGACATAGATTTTTACTCTACCATTTGGAGAAAAGTCATTTTTATATTAACACAAATGTTGATAGACAAGGAGCAAAGTTTAAGGTTGGAAAGACTTTAAGATTCATTCGTTTTTTAAAAATTTATACTTATTGAGTGCTTACTATGTGCCAGCGCTGTCCTAGGCCCTTGGGGACTGGTTGGTAAATAATACAGATAGAATAGTCGATAATGCCTGATATAGTTTGGATGATTGTCCCCTCCAAATCTCATGTTGAAATGTAATCCCAGTGAAGGAGTGGGGCCTGGTGGGAGGTGTTTGGGTCTCGTGGGTGGACCCTCGTGAATGGCTGGGTGCTGTCCTAGAGGCAGTGAATGTGTTCTCATGAGATCTGGTTGTTTAAAAACATGTGGCACCTGCCCCCTCTCTCTTGCTTCGACTCTCACCATGTGACACCCGGCTCCACATTCACCTTCCACTGCGATTGAAAGCTTCCCGAGGCCTTCACCGACGCTGATGCCAGCACTATGCTCCCTGTACAATCTATAGGACCATCAGCCAATTAAACCTGTTTTCTTTTCTTTTGTCTTCTCTTCTCTTCCTCTTTTTTCTTTTCTTTTCTTTTCTTTTTGTGATGGAACCTTGCTCCGTCACCCAGGCTGGAGTGCAGTAGCGTGATCCTGGCTCACTGCAACCTCCGCCTCCCGGGTTCAAGCGATTCTCCGCCCTCAGCCTCCTGAGTGGCTGGGACTACAGGCGTGTGCCACCATGCCTAGCTAATTTTTGTATTTTTAGTAGAGACAGTGTTTCTCCATGTTGGTCAGGCTGGTCTCGAACTCCTGACCTCAAGTGATCCACCCACCTCAGCCTCCCAAAGTGCTGGGATTACAGGCGTGAGCCACCGTGTCCAGCCAAACTCTCTTCTTTATAAATTACCCAGCCTCAGGTATTTCTTTTACAGCAGTATGAGAATGAACTAACACAGCGCCCTCATGGAGCTCACATTCTAGTGGAAGGCAACAGAAAAAACATACGGTATTTCAGAGGCTGACAAGTACTATAAAGAAAAATAGAGCAAGGTAAGGAAATGTCCAGCTTGCAGAGGACTCGTTCAGGCTTCACCATCAGAGTCCCTGGATCTCCTTCTTGTCTCTGCCACAAGGTTTACGTGGGCCAAGCATGGGGGGTGGGAGTTGGGGATGGGGGTGGGGATTAACCAGGAAATGAATTGGCTTAGGAAATGCATCCTGAGCACCCAGAGGGAGGAAATGCTGAGGGAGGGAGGCGGTGAGCTCCCCCACTCTGTGGTGCTTCCCAGCTCAGAACCCACACCCTCTGGGGCCCCATTCAGCCTTCTTCAGCAGGCTTCTGTCTCTGTTTTTCTACCTGCTCACATAGTACAATCCCTGCCTGAGTGTCTCGGAGGCCCAAGGGGCTGCTCTGGAGGGCTTCCTTCAGATGACCACTCATTTTCAGTTGCAATTTCACCTCATCAGCGATTCCCCCAGCTCCGCCCCAAACCCTTTGCCGTTATAGCCAAAGGCAGCCACATTCTCTGTCACCGGCCCACCTCCTATGCTATAGAGCTTTCAAGGCTAAAGAGCTTTACTTTGCCACTCTCCTAACCACACCCATGGTGGTTTCTCACGCCTCCCTCGAGCAAAGCCAAGGAGTCGTCGTAAGGCAGGTAGGTCAGAGAAGGGAGGTTGATGAGTGGTGGGATGGGGTGGGGTGGGGAGCTGGGAGGTTGGTGGCGTCTTGCACACGTCACAGGCTCTACGCCAGTGGTTCTTACACTTGACTATGCATCAGTCACTGCAGGGCTTGTTAAAATAGAGAGACTGCGGGGCCCCACCCGGTTTCTGATTCGGTAGATCTGGAGCGGGCTCCAGAATCTGCGTGTCTAACAGGATCCCAGGCCAGGCTGGTGCTGCTGATCCCGGAGCCACGCTGAGACCTACTGCTCTAGGCCAGCTGGCAAGGCCGGCCGAGCTCACCCTCCGAGCCCGCAGCCTCTTCCTGGGCTCTCTCCTCCAATCTATGGACCTTGCTGTTGCTCCGCGTCCTTCCCTTGTCAGTCACCCGATGATTTTCTCCCCCCAACCCCCGCCCCTCTGAAAAATGCTTCTGAAGTGTGATCTGAAAATACATTATACCAAGTTGCCAGTGACTGGTCATCACTCTCATCCCTTCCAGGAATATTTGAATTTTAATGGTCCAATAACCTGCAAAGCTAAAGAAATGAAACTTGGGTGGCGGACTTCAGGGATCTGCTAATGAATGGTGGCTGCGTCCGGGGGCTCAGAGCCTCCGAAACTGTGTAGGTGGCCACTTATCATACCCTGTCTGTGTGCCTGTGGGGGAATGTCTCCTACCCAGCCTGGATAAGAATTTAAATTCCACGTCCCTCTTCTTCAGAAGCAGTGAGGCAGAGCTGCTGCTACTGAAGAGGATACCAGCTAATGTCAGTAATTAAATCCCCCAAGGAGACAGGAGTCTCTGTGTCTTTTGTGTTCTGGGAGTGGCTCTTGCTTCGGAGGGAAGAAAGAAAATCTGTTGAGACAGACTCCGATTCTTCTGCTGAGGGAGGCCCCGCTGTGGTTGCATCAGGGTCCAGGGCTCTCCCTGAAGAAGACACTCAACCGAATTTTCAAAATTAGGGCCACAGCTCCCCACCTCGGGTTTAAGATGAAAGAACGGGAGGGCTTAGAAGTTGGACATGGACACAAAAGGAAGAGGCTGGAAAAGAAGGCAAGCTATGAGAGTTCAACCATGGCCAAATTGCCCATCTGTCCAGAATTTCTCCCCTGAGCACTTGCCCTCTAGCCTCTTATCCTACTCCCGAGAAGAAGCATCTCCCGGAAAGAATAAAAATGCTGGAAGGAAGGAGCAGAAGAAGGAACAGGGCCTGTGGGGTGGGCAGCGGGTGTTGTCCATCCAAGTTGACTTAGGAGGACAACAATGTGACACAGGTCGGCCAGCACTGGCCCAGGAGCCAGAGGCCTCCATTCTTGTCTTTGTGTGGCCCGGAACAAGTCACTGTCCTCTCCACTGCCCTCCAAGGCATCGGCTGAGACAACCTCTGGGTGTCCCTTCAGACTCTGAAATCTTACCACCTCTTCTACCATCATCATTTGCCATGAGAGGTGCATGAGAGGTAAGAGTGAGTTCATCCGAACTCTTCGGATGACCTTCATTTTTTCCATCTCCTCTAGCCTTAGATGGAATTGTACTCAAGGACATGTCTGCTTCAAAGCTTTTCTCCAAGTTTGTCTTCAGTTGCTATTTCTGAAGCCACATCACACACTGAGAAACTCCTCCCTTTTTCTCTACCCTGCTTCTCCCCCCATCTGTCTCCTTTTTGTCACTTTTAGTTGGTTTTGCAAACTCTGAGGCCATCCCAGCTGCCCTTGTCTGCCCGTGAGAATTCCTTTTCCACAGTGCCTCAAGAGCAGGATGGAAGTTCCAAGAGTGTGAATTCATTTCACAACGTGTACGTTTTGCAGCATACCCCTGTAAGTGTGCGTGTGACAGTGTGCACGTGCGCGTATGCCACCCAGGCATTCTGGACCCGTTATAAAATGGCACTTAAGAGCTCAGGTTTGGCTGGGCGCAGTGGCTCATGCCTGTAATCCCAGCACTTTTGGGAGGCCGGGGCGGATGGATCACCTGAGGTCAGGAGTTTGAGACCAGCCTGACCAACATGGTGAAACCCCATCTCTACTAAATGCAAAAAAATCAGCAGGGCGTGGTGGCGTGTGTGCCTGTAGTCCCAGCTGCTCAGGAGCCTGAGGCAGGAGAATTGCTTGAACCTGGGGGCAAAGGTTGCAGTGAGTCAAGATTGTGCCACTGCACTCCAGCCTGGGCGACAGGGCGAGACTCCATCTCAAAAAAACAAAAGCAAAAACAACAAACAAACAAGAGCTCAAGTTTTGTCTTTTTTTTTTTTTTTTCCTTCCTTTTTGTGGAGAACGGGGTCTCACTATATTACCCAGGCAGGTATCGAACTCCTGGGCTCAAGCTATCCTCCCGCCTCTGCCTCCCTGAGAGCTGGGATTACAGGCGTGAGCCACCGCGCCGGCAAGCTCAAGTTTTAGAGCCATTCACACCTAGTTTACATCCTGCCCCAGCCACTTAGGTAGCTGTGTGACGTTGGGCAAACTGCCTAACCTTTCCAAGCCTCAGTTGACCTACCTGCACATTGATAATATACACCCCAAGAGCTTGCCGGGGGCCACTGCCTGCTTCTTGAAGATAACAATTGTTTCTGAGAGGTCAGAAGGTTCCATCAGTGTCTTGGCCAGGCATCCTCTCTTGTAGATAGTAGCACTTCTTTCTACTGTGGCTATCTCAGTGTAGGCCACCTTCCCGTACCCCCGACAACACCTGAAATTCTGAGCCAAAGGCCTCCAGAGAGGATGACATCTAAGCGGCCACTGGGTAGACGTGAGCCCTCTCCTCCAGACCCACTGACTCTTCAGGCTCCACAAACTCACACACCAGGAACATGCAGATTTCTTTCCTGAAGGATCAGGGTGATTTCAGAGAGTAGCGACAGAATCCAGAGCACGCGTCTACTTAGAATTTTTCCTGAATCTCACAAGGACAGACTTAGATCTTTATAAGGAGGGCCTACTTGGATTCCCCCTCCACTCCTACACGTTTGGACCTCAAGTACAAAGGCATGCTGTCCTCTTTGGTCTGTGCAGGGCCTGCTTTTGTGTTCATTATTTATGTGTTTATTCCTCCACGCACCCCGTCCATTCTCCTTCCCCCCATAGGCAGTCATGGATTTAGTGTGTATCTTTTGTATACTTCTCGCAAACCGTATGGTGGTATTTTCGTGTGTATTTGTTGTACCCAAATGGTGCTGTCTCACACAGTGCATTCTTTCCCTCCCTCCTTCCACCCAGCACTCTGCCTTTATGATCCATCCACGTTGCCGTGTGTTGTTCTAGCCGGCTTTCCCCCTTCACTCTCCCCAGACACACTCTGCGTGACTTTCGATTTCCCCGCCACGAGTAACAACACGGGAATGAGCACTCCCCAAAAGCGCTTCCGCTCCCTCCTAACCGGACTCACCTGCTTTCAGGTTGGTAAGTGCAGTCTCTAACTTTTGAGTCTGAAAACTCATAAAGAGCTCTCTCAGATTTGTCTTGAGTCATGAAGGCTCCAGTAACACCCAGGAGGCATAGAAATGAGCATTCATGTTTGTTCCACCTTGTCTCCTGGGGCCCCAGGGAAGGGGCTTCTACACTTGTGGTCTCAGACAATAGGAGCCTCTTCTGTGAGTTTTCATATCAGGCTCAGGTTGCTTTCTTCGTTTGACTGATTAAAGAAAGCACATGTTCCAAAGGCAAACACGTTTCCCCGCTCAGTACAGTCTAAATCCATAAGGAATCTATCCTCTGTTGACCACACAGTCACCCTGCCCTTGGACTCCTGTTGAGACCAGGGTCTCTTTTTGTCAGTGGGGGGTGAGGAGAAGGCTCAGGGAGTTCTGCTGGTGCTTCAGAAGAGCTACTCGTGATTTTCATGGCTGCTCTGAGCTCACACATGGGGAAAGGCATAGGCCTCTATTAATTTTTTTCATCAGTAATTGTCTTCTAGTCAAGAACTTCACGGTTTGCCAGCTCCTCACAAACAGGAGCTTTAATAGGACTGAATGCTATTCACTGAATGACGTCTATTCCTAGTGGGCAGAGTTGCGCAGGTTTCCTGACATCTTCATCCTCCTGGTCCATCTTCTTCACTCGGGGCACTTCCTCAACTTTCTCGGTCAAACCGTCTCTTTTTGGGGGGCCCAGAGGTGCTGCACAAGACTCAAGGAGCTCTACACCAGGAGCCAATGGTCCTGGCCTGGACCCTGACCTATCTCCATGGCTTGTGTGATGCTGAACTGCTGGTTGAAACTCTCAAAGCCTCCATTTTCTTGTTAAAAGACAGGTGGAGTGAGGTAGGGAGTAGTGTTGGAGATTTAAGGCCTTCTGAGTTTGTTTTTGTTTTTGTTTTTGATTTTGTTTTGAGACAAGATTTTTCTATGTCACCCAGGCTGGAGTGCAGTGGGGCAGTTATAGCTCATTGCAGCCTTGACCTCCCTGGTCAAGCAATTCTCCCACCTCAGACTCCCAAGTAGCAGGTTCTACAAGCATGTGCCACCACAACTGGCTAATTTTTTAACTTTTTTGGTAGAGATGAGGATCTCACTATGTTGCCCAGGCTGGTCTTGTACTCCTGGGCTCGAGTGATCCTTCCACCTTGGCCTCCCACAGTGCTGGGATTACAGGCATGAGCCACTGCACCCGGCCATCTTTTGGTTCTTCACGTCTGTGTTTTTGCAAAGGCTTTGGTATTCCTTTGCCATCTGCCTTCTCCCTCCCCACTTTAGCTATGCCCCTTTTTGATGCCAACCTGCCACCAGCCCCTCCTGCTTCTCTAGCTCCCAGCCCTCTCCACCTCTCACCTCTCTCCCCTGTTCATTCTCAGATGCCTTTCTCCCAAGAAACGTTCATACCCTGGCAGCCTCCTTTAAGGAATCGACTGTTCTGGGTCTGCAGGGTCTCCCCTCCTCTCCTGACCCTCCTCTCAGTCACACAGTCCTCTGAGGTTTTTATCAGGTAAGTGGAAGCCGAGTGCTTTGAAGTAACTTAATTTGCCCTGAAACCACCTCAAATTCTTGGGGGCTTCTCTTGATCAGGAGTAATTCTGGGCTACCCTGGAGCTCTCACGGTCATACAGGATCACAGGCTACCCTAGAGACTCTCAGATCTGTTTCTTAGGCTAGAAGACAGGAACCAACAAATCTCTTCTGTGGCAGATTGCTATGCCTCTTACCCTTTCCCCCATCAAATCAAGCCCATAGGAATTTCTTTTCTTCTAAGAACTATGGGCTACCACGGCTGCCTAGACTCACTCATCTATCCTTTCTTTTTTCTTTTTCTTTCTTTTCCTTCCTTCCTTCCTTCTTCTTTTCTTCCTTTCTTTCAGACAGGTCTCACTTTGTCCCCTAGGCTGCAGCACAATGGTGTGATCTCAGCTCATTGCAACCTCTGCCTCCCGGGCTCAAGCTATCCTCCCACCTCAGTCCCCTAAGTAGCTGCAACCACAGGAGTGTGCCACCACGCCAGGCTATTTTTTGTGTATTTTTGGTAGAGATGGAGTTTCCTCATGTTGCCCAGGCAGGCATGCATCTTTTCATGCATTCACTTACTCATCAAACATAAGGGGAAATAGCTCAAGGATTCCGAGATGGGTATGCGCAAAGACCTGGCCTTCCAGATAATGATGACTGAAGATCTGGAGACAGGGCCCATCCCCTTCTAACACACACAGTGGTGGAAAAATGGGACTAGAGGCCGAGTTAGGGTTAGGAGAGGTTTTGCCTGAAACCTTTTGCTGAAGCTGTGATCACTCCATTGCAAGGTTGTTCACAAGTACACGCATTCCTTCACACACAGCAGCATAGACGGCAAAGCATGAAAATCAATAGGATGAGAAAGACCAAGGATTGTGCAGTGATGAATAGGTGTATTTATCAGCTTGCCCTTCTGTCTGAGCTCCCTGTCTTTCCAGGCCACCTTGCCCTCCTTTTCTCTCTAGAACTCATCTTGCTGCAATTCCACAGTAAGAGGATGGAAGACAGCCTTGAGGGGACTTAGTGCATTACACATGGGGACCCCCACCGTGGCTTTGCCTAAGTCAAGCAGCAACATGTCCTCTCTTCTTATGATGTTATAAGCTGAAGTACTCTTTCAAACTTGATGTTATCTTGGAACCACATCCATTTGCTAGATATCTTTTCGGTTTGTGTGTTTGTTTGTTTTTTGAGACAGAGTCTTGTTCTGTCGCCCAGGCTAGAGTACAGTGGTGTAATCTCGGCTCGCTGCAACCTTCACCTCCCAGGTTCAAGCGATTCTCTTGCCTCAGCCTCCCAAGTAGCTGGGATTACAGCTGGCCACCATGCCTGGCTACTTTTTGTATTTTTAGTAGAGACGGAGTTTCACTATGTTGGCCAGGCTGGTCTTGAACTCCTGACCTCAAGTGATCTGCCCACCTCGGCCTCCCAAAGTGCTGGAATTACAGGTATGAGCCACTGCACCCAGCCTAGATATCAATTTTTAAGAGTTTTCTGAAGACACCCCAATTATTTGGTGTCACTAGTAGTCATAACACTAGACCATATTTTAAGGAAGTCTTAAAGAAAGATCAAATATTTGATAAATATATGTAATGCAGTGGCAAATGTATGTACAACTGCTCAGAGGTGAAAAGAGTATGTGGGGGTTGTTCTGTGACTGGCCTAATCTTTCTCACGAGTCCTCTCCTGTTGTACAGTGCAAGTAAAGGTGACGGGCACTTGACAATCAACAGTAACTCATTCGACTTCAGCTTTGAGAGGCTCACTGGGGCAAATGCTCATAAGTGCTGATTTCTCTCCCATCCGCCTGTTCTGCCCCAAGATGGCGGCAGGGTGGATGGGGAGTAGCCTGGGAGTTCTTGCTTGTCCTGTGCCGGCCTCTGGGTCTTTGTGGGTTCCTGTTGCTGGCCAGGTATTTGATTGGTTTATGATTTCCACAGTGGACCTGTGGTACAGTCAGCGCCTAGCGCACCCCCTTGCTGACTCACACCTTCTGAGTCTCAGCTACATACCCCTCCACCCTAACACCATCCTATTCCTCATCGTGGATCCCCCGTGTGAGGCCCAGTGACTTTTGCCTCAATCATCTCTATTTCCCAAGGGCTGTGCAGGAACCTAGGGCTCTTCCCATGTGCGAGCCTCGCGGGAGCATTGACACAGGCCTCTCCCCGCCTCACCACCCTGTGTGACCACTTTTCACTCTTAATATGGCTACCCCCTCTTAGTGGTAGGGCCCTGCAAGCTGATCTCACAAATGCCACCGTGGAATGGAAGGCATGTTAAAAAAAACAGAAGTCTTTGCTTTTGGCTTTCCCCCAAGGCTATCTAACAACCCCTAATCCGAATCCACAGTCTTGGATTTCAAGCTTGGGGATGGGGCTGGGGGCCAAAAGTCTCAGGTCTGTTTCCTTCCCCTATTTCTATCTCTTTTCCTTCTCCCAGTGCCCACTGGAGCAAGAAGGGGAGGCTCCCACCTCTTTGTTTTGTGTTATGTCTTCCATCTTCCATAGGACAGTGACCCTCATGGCCTGGCCACCACAAGACAAACAGGGATCTTCTGTAAACTATGGAAGAAACCACGAGGTGGGGCCCCCAGTCTTTTGTCATGGGAGATGCTGAACAAACAGGAAATACAGACACAATTGCACGGCTTTACTGCCTCCCAAGTAGCTCCAGTGCGTTTTGATTTATTATCCCTGGTCTTCCTCCAGATGAGCATTGCTGTTTAGGAAGACAAAAAGTTAGGCAGAGAAAAATATTTGTAATTTCTACTCTCTGAAAGTCACTGCACTGGGGAAGGGGAAAACAAATGAGAAGACGCGGTCTCAGCCTCTAAGAAACTAACATTCTACAAACTGTGACAAATGTGAACCAGGAACGGAGCTGCAGCAGGAACCGGACGTGCTTGCACGGTGCAGGGCAACAGCTGACGCAAGAGGACTGGGTGTGCTTTGAATGAGATGCAAACTGAAAGGGGAGTGAAGAAGTCACAGATGACTAGAATGACTAGGGTTTCAAGACTGGATGTCAGGAATACGGAGGTTTTGAGGTGATCTGGTTTGGTTTTGTACGCTCCGCTGCTAGAATCGTAGCTCTGATTGCTCACCACACACCAGGCCTGGCTCCTGGCCGCTCCCCGGAGTTCAGTGCACGTGGAGCTGACGCATGGATTTGTCCCCTACATGCCCGACTGGTTTTAATGAGACAAGTCTGTAGCAAAACTTGACTCTTTGAGGGTTTGCCGAAGAGACAAAAATGGCTTTTGAAAATGGAACGTCTCCCAGAGGTTACCTCCCCTTTTCCCAGCCAGCTGCCTTCATCACTGACAGCAGCGGCAACAGCTACAGCTTAAGATGCAGCTATAGCTAAAACAGCCCCGGACGTGGATTGTGGAGAGCCAACAGGGCTCCACGCTAAAGAGGGTACGGAAGATAGAAGAGACTCTGTAGGAGCTGGTGGTGAAGCTAGGAGGCCCAGCACTGCGTGGAGGCCCAGCACCGGCGGTGCATTCATGCAACAAGTATTAATTGAGTGCCTACTATATACTCTGTTCTAGGCATTGAGAATATGTGGTAAGAGAGAGAGACAGAAAAGGACTACATTCTAGTAGAAAACATAAACAGTAAATAAGTAAAAAACAAAGATAAACATGAACTGTAAACATATCAGAGTGATAAGTGCTACGCAAAAAAATTAAAATAGAGTGATGGGCTGGAGAGAAGTTGAGCGGCCCCTTTGGAGGAGTTGGTCAGCGAAGTTCAGCAAAAAATATACTACTTCTTGTGGGCTTCTGAATTGAGCATAAGTAACTCTATACTTATTATTGAAGTAAATTGTATTAATTGTCTCCACATGCCTTAGAGCATCTGTGTGTATTTTTTTTCTGACATTTACAGTTTGTAAAGTATTTAGCAATAATTTAAGAGCAGGCCCCACTTGTTTTCTCTTAAGCTTCTATTAGATTGGATTAAGATAGTCCAGTCTACTTCTAGGAGAAGTGGATGGCGTAAAAGAGGTGGCTTCTTTGCCTCAAACTGCAAAAGAAGTCTGATAACCTTGCACAGAGAGCAATTTTCACGAAGAAAAGTGGGGGAAGCAATCAATTCCTTAAAGGAGGGATCAGAGGAAAGGAAAGGAGGACGCTGGATCCAGGAAACAAGGACGGTAAGTTGGGAGCAATCTTCTCCTTCTACTTGATGGGAACGTTATACCTCCTTTCTTGTCTGTCATTTAATAGAGCTAATTCTCAGCCATGGGTCATTTACCCCTAAAACAACCTCTTGTGTTCTCTGAAAGGATCCTCTCAGGAATGCACAATGCTTAATAGCCTTACTCAGACGCCCAGTCTAATGGCGACACCCTGAAACAGCAAACATATTGGCAATTGCAAATTAAGGTTTCTGAGACTTTACAGAAAGAATCACCAATAAGAGAATAACAAGCCCAAGGAAAAGGTCAGCTCATACCAGTTTGGAGGCTGGCCTGGCACCGCCGAGCAGATGCAGCCATCTCCTCCCCCAGGGAGGACCACTCATTAGCTCTGCTCTGCGATTTAAAGAGCTATTGATTTGTCCGTGACATTCAAGTATTTCTGAAGAATAGGGTTTGAAATATGCTGTTTCAGAGCATTTTACCCCAAATGACCACATTGAATAGAGATTGGAAAATATATAGAAATGAAAGGAGCCGTATTCCCTTAAACCTCATTATCCTTTTGATTAGCCAGTTCACATTCTGTTCAACATTCTGCTTAATTTGCTTTTTCTGTATAGTGAGATCAATGACTTTAAGCGTTGTTTCTCCAAGTTCCTTTTACCCGTGGGAGACTCAACAAGTTAACAGCCACCACGTGTAAAATCAGTAGCTGAAGTGCACAATACCTAAGCAGGCGTGGAGGTGCGCACCTGTGATCCCAGCTACTCGGGAGGCTGAGGCAGGAGAACTGCTTGAACCTGGGAGGCGGAGGTTGCAGTGAGCTGAGATCGTGCCACTGCACTCCAGCCTGCACAACAGAGCGAGACTCCATCAAAAAAAAAACAACAAAAAGTACAATACCAAATGGGAGGGATCTGAAGTGACTCTTCCTTTTGTCTTCCCTGTGAGAGAGACAATTTGCTGACTTCCGAGGGGAAAATCTTAGGGAGGATTTGTAAAAGTAATCTTCTAATATAAAGAGATACTTGTGTTTTGGCTTCTCGGAGGACTAGGGCCCTCAGTGCCAAGCAGAGAGAGGAGACTCTGCCGAGAGAGGAGACTAGTCATGTGGAGAGAGGAGACTAGTTATGTGGAGAGAGGAGACTAGTTATGTGGAGACAGTTACATGGAGAGAGGAGACTAGTTATGTGGAGAGAGTTATGTGGAGAGAGGAGACTAGTCATGTGGAGGGAGGAGACTAGTTATGTGGAGAGAGTTATGTGGAGAGAGGAGACTAGTCATGTGGAAAGAGGAGACTAGTTATGTGGAGACAGTTACGTGGAGAGAGGAGACTAGTTATGTGGAGAGAGTTATGTGGAGAGAGGAGACTAGTTATGTGGAGAGAGGAGACTAGTTATGTGGAGAGAGTTATGTGGAGAGAGGAGACTAGTTATGTGGAGAGAGGAGACTAGTCATGTGGAGAGAGGAGACTAGTCATATGGAGAGAGGAGACTAGTTATGTGGAGACAGTTATGTGGAGAGAGGAGGGCTCGTTGGCTAAAGGAAGACGCCTCCTTCATGCCGTTTGGGTCAGTCAATAATAGGAAGAGTTTCTGCTTAGCAGGGAGCTAAAGCTGAGGTTCGATGTAGCAGAGCTGCCCTATGTGAAGATGGAGGTGGGGGTAGTGGTGGGCGAGCCCTCTTCCCAGCCCAGCCCAGCCCACAGCCCCTTCTCAGAGAATGAACTCCCTGCCTCACTGCTGAGTCCCTTCAGCCCTCACTCCCTCACCATCTGCAACAGCTGATTAATCATGAGTAGGCATGTAACTCCAGCTGGTCCAGTCAGACATGTTCTGACCTAGGAATGTAAAATTGGGTCTCGGAAATTTAAATTTTTTTTTTTTGAGACGGAGTCTCGCTCTGTTGTCCAGGCTGGAGTGCAGTGGCGCAATCTTGGCTCGGCTTACCACAATCTCCGTCTCCCAGGTTCAAGCCATTCTCCTGCCTCAGCCTCCTGAGTAGCTGGGATTACAGGCGTGCACCACCACACCCGGTTAATTTTTGTATTTTGAGTAAAGACAGGGTTTCACCATGTTGGCCAGGCTGGTCTTGAACTCCTGACCTTGTGATCCACCTGCCTTGGCTTCCCAAAGTGCTGGGATTATAGGCGTGAGCCACCGCGCAAGGCTGGAAACTTAGATTTCTAATAAGCGCTTGAACTATGGGTTGGTTATTGCTGTGGTTTGGATGTATGTGTACCTTCAAAACTCAGCTGTTGAGATCTAATACCCAACATGATCGTATTAAGAGGTGGGGTCTTTTGGGAAGTGATTAAGTCATGAGTATTCTACTCTCATGAATGGGATTAATGCTCTTATCAAAGAGGTTGAAGAGAGCACCCTAATCCCTTTTTGCCCCTCCATCTCTTCTGCCATGAAAGAACACAGTTCATCACTTTTGCTGCCTTCCACCACGCGACAAGGCTTCATCTTGGAAGCAGACAGTGAGCCCTCACCTGACACTAAATCTGCTGACATCTTGATCTTGAACTTCCCAGCATCCAGAACTGTGAGAAACAAATTTCTATTATTTACACATTACCCAGTCTAAGATATTTTGTCACAGCTGCACAAACAGACTGAGACAGATAAAGAGCTAGTATCAAGGCACCCACGTTCAGACATGGTGAAGTAAGCAAAGAAAGATAATAATGAAAGCAAATGCTTGCAATGTGCCAGGCACTGTTCAAAGAACTTCACATATATTGATTCAATCTCGCAACAATCTTATGAGTTAAAAGTATCATTGTTATCTTTATTCCCACTTTACAAAAGAGGAAACTGAAGAACAGAAGCTTAAGGAACTTGCCCAGAGTCACCAATAACTAAGTCGTGGGGTTGGCATTTGGCACCCTGGCTTGGAGACTGCCCTTAACCACATACCACATGCTAAACTGTTCTCTGGGGAGAGAGAAAGAGAGAGAGAGAGAGAGATTAAGAAGGCATGTGCCTTAGGGAGCCAGAAATAAAAGACAATATAGCTCTAGAGAGAAAGAGATTTGGAGACACAAACCAGTCTGGCTCTTGTCAGCTTTGCAGTTTCTGGCATTAATTCCTATGAAGCCTGGCCTCATTTCCCGTCTTGGGGCTCCACCAGATCCTCTATTTCTAATCAATGTTCTTTTTTGCTTATGTTAGCTTGAATGAGTTCTGTTCATTGCAACTAAATGCCCTCTGACTCAAGAAGTTGGAAAACGAAGGAACACATTTTCCAGTAGGGGGTCTGCTGGAATCGTGTTATGTTAATCAGCTAGAAAAGTATGTGAGAGATGTTTTAATTTTGCTCTTTTAAAAGTTCACACAGTATACTAAGCAAGGATAATCTAATTGCTTCTATAGCCAAGAGTAAGTGATTCTAATTTGTCCTGTCTCTGTCTAATGACTGGGACCAATGCAGTCATGGCTGCCCTTTCCTCTGGTGGGTTGGAACTGAACTATAGGGACAGAGTTTTGGAATGGGAGTAAATTAAGAAGCGATCAATCAGAAGAAGGGTATAGATTATGTATTCTTAATGAGTCTTAATTATTATTTCTTAGTTAATGGATTTTAATTATTGCATGAGTTCTCCATTGCTGCATTACAAATCATCTAAAAAAACCTCAGTGACTTAAAAACTAATTTTATTATCTTTCATGGTTTCTGTGGATCAAGAATCCAGACAGGCCAAAGCAGAGGTGGCTTGTCTTTTCTCCACAATATCTGGAACCTCCGTTGGAAAGACACGAAGTCTGGGTGTGGCTGGGGGCTGGAATCATCTAGGGGCCACCTTCTGCTCACATGTCTCACTCTGGTTGTGACTGTTTGCTGGGACCTCGCTCGGGCCGTCATCCAGAACGTCTACATTGGACTTCTTCATGTAATTTCTCACATGACCTAATGGGTCTTCCCCATAGCGTTGCTGCTGGGTTCTAAGAACAAGCACCCCCAGAAAGAGCCAGATAGAAGCTGCATCACTTTTCATGATCCAGCCCTGAAAGTTGCATAGCATTCCTTCTGCCATAGTCACAAGCCTGCCCACCTTAGGAGGTGGGAGTGTAGATCCCACATTTTGAGGGGAGAAATGTCAGAGTCACATAGTTAGAAGATAACGCTGGATGGGAGTTGCTGTTGCAGACATCTTTGGAAACTAGCATCAAGGCAAAATACAATGACGAATGTTGACTTAAAAAAATACATTATGTGGAAGCCTATAAGCCTCCTTTTTCTTTAAAAAGCAGAGCATTTGGTAAAGTTTTAAGTAGCCTGATTATAATTTTCATCACTTGAAAGAAACAAGTAACAGCAAGAGGACCAGCAAAGAACTGTGAGTGATGTGAAAATAATAAGAACTTGGGCTAGTGTCCATCCTATTAAAGCAGGATGTGTGTCTTCAGACGTACAGACTTGAGGAAAGCAGATTTCAAAACATTCAAAATAGATGATCTCATAGTGAGAACCTCTGAAAGGGAGTATGGCTAAAAAAGGATGGCTCTAAAAATAAAATTCAGAACCTAAAATTGCAAATGATCCTAATGAGGAAGAAAAGAGGAGACATCCAAAGAAAACAGCATTTCTGCTGATGAGCGCCAATTTGAAGAGAACACACACAAAGATGGAAGGAGGGGCACAAAATCAAGGGTGTATACAGAAGAATGTCACAGACTCTTACGAATCTCAGAGGAAATCAAAAGCATAGAGAAGGTTGACGTTTCAAGGGTTGAGGGAAGCTAAAGATAAATCACCAAAAAGACCTGTTTGACTGTGTGCAGAAGAACAGGGAAAGAACAGGCACAATCCACGTTCAAACCATAATATCATCTGTTAAAACAACTAGTTAGCCTACTAGATGATGACACAATACGTCTGGAAGAAAGAAAAGCTTCAATGCAAACACAATTTTGTAACATTTCCTACAAGTGACAGAGAGAAAGTCAAATGAGTTCCCCAGCATCCCCGGAATGACCAAACGCTCTAGGAGCTGAATTTCCTTGGTGGGGCAACGCATGCGGAGACCTAAGGCGGCAGTTGGGGTAGCAGAGGGTCTTCTTTTTTTTTTTTTTTTTGAGACAGAGTCTTGCTGTGTCGCCCAGGCTGGAGTGCAGTGGCGCGATCTGGGCTCACTGCAAGCTCCGCCTCCCGGGTTCAAGCCATTCTCCTGCCTCAGCCTCCCGAGTAGCTGGGCGCCAAGCAGGCGCCGCCACCACGCCTGGCTAACTTTTTTGTGTATTTTTAGTAGAGACGGGGTTTCACTGTGTTGGCCAGGAAAGTCTCGATCTCCTGACCTCGTGATCTGCCCACGTCGGCCTCCCAAAGTGCTGGGATGACAGGCGTGAGCCACTGCACCCGGCTGCAGAGGTCCTGCTGAGTCAGGGTATCTGGCTTCAGGTTGTGGCTTGAGCAGGTGACTCTGGGTGAACTGGGATTGTCCTGCTTCTCTGTTTAAGATTCTTTTATACCACAGTGGGAGAGTCTTAGATAATTTTTCAAATCCCTTCGAAGAAGAAGATGGCAGGATTTGGGGAACTTGTGTGTTTCATCTCTGTGAACACCCCTGTCATGGAGGGTCTGCACTAACCAGTGTGCTGGGTCCACGCTGAATAGAAGAGGGAAGGAGGCCTGGAGATTCTCAGAGTAAGGGCGGCTTCCTGGTGCTCCTGCTCCTACCTCACTCTTGGTGTCTCCTTTCAGGACTAGGTGGGGAGTCTCTGGGTACTGAGGCACTTCTAGCCCTCGAATAAGTATTCCCAGGAAATGTACCTTGATCCCCAAGTCCTAAGCAGATCCCAGCATGCCCAGGAAAAAGTAGGGGATGGTATTGAGAACAAATTACCAATGGATGAGGCTGTGACCCGAATTGATGTAGCACACCTTGCAGCTCCTTCCGCCTCCCTCAGCTCACTGATGTCCGAGACTCAGACTTTAGGGGGAGTTTCTGATGCTCTGGGTGGGGACTGCTGCTTGGGTGGGAGGGAAGGGAAGGTTTATGGATACATAAACATGATCCTAACAACTTGTTTAACTAAAACTGGGCACAGAAGATCAGAGAATTTCTTTTTTGAAGGTTGGAGGGAAAAGAGACCAAGTTTGTCTCCTCTGCTGCCAGAATAGAGCGGGACACCCTGAGTTTATCCCATCTTTGTCCTGGTCTGTTCCTATTGACAAGAGAGGTTCCAGGTCTCACCCCCTGCCCCCCAGGGAGGAGGGTAAGCCCATTGCCCTGGGGTTTCTAATTCCGGAGGTAATCCCTTCCTTCCATGCCAGGCAGGGGGTGGGGAGACCCCTCTATCCAATTCTTTGATCTGGGTTGGAGCAAAAGAGAAGGACTTCTATAAAACTGTCAGGGAGACGGGAAGGGGGCTTGAAGGAGAGGTTGTGAATGGCAGTTCACCTTTGATCGCCCGCCCCAGATCCTTTTTATAGCCCAGGATTATGGGTTTAGAAGTGCCCTTCGTGTGTCCCCAAAGGAATCGTGTGACTTAAGAACAATTACATTGTTCTGAAAGTTCAGAGAGACTGTACACAAAGGACTTTCGTTTTCATTAAAAAAGGAGAAAGAAAAAAGAAGAAAAAGAAAACATCGGCTCAAACCATGCAGTTGATCTGTAAGTTAGTAATAGACTGGAAACCCAGGCTGCTTCTTTCCATGTAATAGGAACTCTCTGAGTTGGTAATTCCATAAAATCTATTAACTGATGAAGGTACAGGATATATTTCTCTTCCCCATTCCCCTGCCACCCAGACAAAAGAAGGAATTTGCTGTCTATTATTGCTAGGTTTTTATTTCCTGCTATTAAAATGTTAGAGAAACAGAAGCTTAATGGTCTGACTTTTGTCACTTGGGTATAAAGAGATATGAGAGCTGACTGCTAATTTCCAATTCGTTTAATGTGTGTGGTCAAATACTTCATAGACAAACTGATTCATCATGGCTGTGTCTCTCTGTGTTTCCACAAACGTCTCTATCCCCTCCCACCCCCATCACCACTCAAAGAGAAGGAAAGTTTGCAATCTGTCGTTCATCTTAACTTCTGTTCAGTCTTTTGCTAGGAAATATAAACAGTTTCACGTCAGTGTTGAGGGAAAGTTTGTGATTTAGGAGAAGGAAGCGACTTTTCAATGTGGCTGGTTGTAGCCACGGCCCTTCTCCTTGCTCAGTGAGCCCTGCTCTCTCAAGCTGCATAGCTGTGAACAGCCGTGTCCCCCAGCCACACTAGTTGCCACACCCTGGGAATGCCCCATTTCCTGCCACAGCCCTGGCTTCCCCTGCGTGTGTGTGTGCATCAGCTGGAAGGCTAAGTCAGATCCCCATGAAGCTGGAAGGTTTACCTGGCGTCTGTCACATCTAAGCTGCCACCCAGGCCCATTCCAAGCCCACCGGAGTCACGTGGAGCAATCTCTTTCTTGTCTAATAAGCACCTTTGTTCTACGATTCTTGGTACCTACCTCCTTCTCCAGCATCTTTGACCCTCACCAAGATGGAAGCAGAATCCAATCCTCCCTCAGCCAGTACTGAGCCATGGGGCCCAAATAGTGGGTCGGCAGCAGGTCTAGCCCCAATTACAGAATTACCCACTCCATCATCGTCTCCAAGTGGGGACAACCAGCATCTGCCGGACAGTTAGAACATTCTTGCAGTGAGATGGTGACAGAATTAAATTCCTGCACAAGGCCCGGACAGCCAGATGCAAGGGTCCCAGAGCTGGGAAAGCAGAGAGCAACCTCTTGAGAACTGGAGGGCCCATTTAAACTCACAGCAGGCTCCTGAAGACTGATACTGACAGCAAGGGACGGGCCCTGCTCACAGGAGCTGACCAGGGGAGTCCTCATAAAGACAAATATGGAAGACTTGAGATATTTTTCCATTACAGAATCATTTTCTCGTTTTTCCTGTCCTCGGCTACACACACTTACACACATATAGCACAAGTTCATCTTTCTCTGTGATTATCAACAAGCACCAGAGATTTTCTTCCACTCTCTGCCTAGCAGTGCACAGCCTCCCAGGGGACAAATCACAAGGAAATTAGTGAACTCCAGGTGTTTACATATGTATTTAATTATTCAATGCCTGCGTGTTTATGATTCCAAAATATCTGGGTGGGGTAGTTAAAACCTCAGGCAATTTGAGACAAATGAGTCTAAATATTCATGTATTTGTTGTTCATCTAACAAATAAATACCGAGTGTCTTGCATGAGCCAGGAAGTATCCAGGGAACACCGAGGGGAACAAGACGCAGACCATTGCTGTTTGTTGATGCATAGATAAGCCCTTGGTGGATTAATCAGACCTCTCACATGCTTGCTGTTGCTCTGGCTTTTTAAAGAGCCTCCTTCTGTGTCCTCGGATCTGTGTCAGCTATCTCCGGCAGTCCGCTCGTGTCTGGCACACACGCACTCTGGGCTGCTTGGAAATAGGGCATCATCTCCACTCACTCTCATCATGATGGGATCTGTGTGCATGTTGTAATTTACATTCTTTCTGCTGGAGGTTGCTCATCATCTGAAGACTGTGGCTGGAAAAGCAGGTTCCAGAATGGCAGGCTCTCAAAGGGCTGGTGGTGGTGACTGACAGTGGGAAGGCCACTGGGCCCAGTCCTGTGCGGAAGCAAATGGGAGAATATATTAGAGAAAGAGACTTCTAGCCGGGCGTGGTGGCTCACGCCTGTAATCCCAGCACTTTGGGAGGCTGAGGCGGGCAGATCGCCTGAGGTCAGGAGTTCGAGACTAGCCTGGTCAACATAGTGAACACCCGTCTCTACTAAAAATACAAAAAAATCATCTGGGCGTGGTGGCCAGTGCCTGTAATCCCAGCTACTAGGGAGGCTGAGGCAGGAGAATCGCTTGAACCCGAGAGGCGGAGGTTGCAGTGAGCCGAGATCGCGTCATTGCACTCCAACCTGGGCAACAAGAGCGAAACTCTTGTCTCAAAAAAAAAAAAAAAGAAAGAAAGAAAGAAAGAAAAGAAAAAAGAAAAAGGGACTTATTTTTAGAGGCTATTATTTCTGCTGTGGCCAGATTCCTCTGAGCTTAACAGAAGTGGATCCTGGAACCATGCCCGTTCTGCCTTAGGTGGAGGTATTTTGCTAGACATCCAGGAAGTGGATTGTGACAGGGTGGAGGGACCGGGAATGGGAGGTGCTCTGAGCCCCATTCCAGGTGGAGGAGGCAAAGCTGAGTCTAAACCAGAGGGTGAAGCTGGACAAGGGGGACAGAAGCAAAGGCTTCCCATCCAAGAGATCCCTCAGGGCCCAACGGGACCAGCTTCTCAGGTTCTTACCCAGGAATGCTTCAAAGACCCTGAACTGTGCTTGGCAATTTCTCAGTCGCCCTGGCTTGGAAACTTGGACGCCCCACCCAGGGATCATTCCACAGCTCTTCACTATGACCAGTTCCTCAGATCCGTACACTCTTCCACAGCTGTCCAAGGACCGTCCCCCGGGGACTGGGGAACACAAAGGGAACCCAGGGTCCCTTATCTTTATCCATGGAAAACTAAACATGGAACTCCATCTTCCTCCATAAATTCAAGAGAAAAGCTGTATTCGTAACAGGATTCACAAGACTAATTATTAAATCGTTATTTATGGATTCAATTTTTATGGGGCGTGGGCCAAGAAATATCTGCTGAGCTTCTGCCTACTGGACTAGGGGAATAAATCTCCTCTAATTCTCTTCCTCCTTCTTGGGCCTTTCTTTCAGTCCCTTTTTTTTTTCTTGGCTCTTCACTTGTAAGAGAAGTCTTCTCAACCCCTCCCTAGTCCTTACACCGTCAAACCGAGCTCTTCCCTGTCGCTGTCCTTTACTGCATTGGAGACTTGGAAATGTGTTCATTGGTTTGCTTCTCCACTAGACCATCAGCTCTCTGGAGGTGAAAACTCTAACTTATTTTTCTCTCATCTCCTTCAGTGCCTAGCCCTATGCCCGGCACAGAGCGAGGAGCTCCGTAAACATTTGTCAGACAAGTGAATGAATGAGGGAATGAATGAAGGAGTCTGGAGATGCGGGTGACGGGGCAGACAGCAACAGCCAGGTGGGCACGAATGTGCTGGGTGCCCACTTGTGCCAGGCACGGTGCCGGAAGGACATCACTGCTGCGCCTGCACCTTCCTTCCAGCCAGAAAGACTTGTTTGCACCCCGGGGCTTGCTTCTGATAGGACACCTGGGTCCTCTGCATTTCCAGAGTCTGGACAAGCCCAGAAGGAACCCTGTTTCAGACGGCATCCTCGTCAGTTTACACTCCGATTGCCTTCTCCCAAAAAATTAAATTGCCTTTTCTTCCTCAGGAGGTATAATAATCCCCGCAACAGATTGTTTCCTGTTCTATAAAATGACTCCCTTCTGCTCGCCACATCCCCGCCGCGGCATTACCTTCTCTCAGTGTTTTCTATGCCCCTCTCTTAGGCTCCTTCTTCCTTTGCAAATAAGCCTCCTTGTCCCTGAGCACAGGTCCCCCAGCTGACCCTTAAACCCTGACGTGGTCTTTGGTGGATCTCAGCCCCAACTCAGCACCCCCTTGCCTTTTATGTAGACGACAAGAGTCTGTGCAATCTTCCTTTTCCTGCCTCTTTCCGGGCCCTTGGCTCCAGGAGTGTGTGGCCTGGGGAGTTTTTTCATCTAATTTTCCAGCAAACTTAAACTAGACAATTGAAGATTCAATTAGGGAGTGGAGTCCACTCAGCTCCGGAAATCTTAGCTGATAGAGGTCACTCCCATCTTTTCCAGACTCCCCCTTTTCGTAGACTCACGATTTTTTTGGAGGGCACCAGGCACTTGTGTTTAGCCAGCAAGGAGTGGGGTGGAGTGGGTGGGAGGTGTGGGACTCATCTCAATAAAGCAGAGGCTGAGGACAGTGGAAATGAGGGCAGGATTCAAAGGAACCAGCTCATGGAACGCACCGTGTTATACTCTCGGTCCCTATCAGCATATGCTTCCTTCAATCTTAACGGAGGGTGTGAGACCCCGGGGCCTCTGTGCCTCTAGCCTAAGATTGAAGGAAGCATATGCTGATAGGGACTGAGAGCATAATACTTGTGCATGCGCATGTGTGTGTGCAGACACACCCCACCAGATAGTGTCCTCTGAATCTACCTCAGGCTACAAACCCAGACAGGACAGAGGCATGGGGTGGGCTGCTCGGCACACGGGGTGGGGTGTTCGGTGCATGGGTGGGGTGCTCGGTGCATGGGGGTGCTCGGTGCATGGGGTGGGGTGCTCGGCGCATGGGGTGGGGTGCTCGGCGCATGGGGTGGGGTGTTTGGTGCATGGGGTGGGGTGCTCGGTGCATGGGGTGGGGTGCTCGGCGCATGGGGTGGGTGCTCAGTAAATTGTGCCACTGGGTCACTGTAAGGACGAAGATCTGTTACATTAACAAGGAAATAGGGCACTTAGGCTATGACTTAGGGCAATGCTGCGAGAAAAAAAGCGCAGACAGCTCTTTGTTTTTTTGTTTGTTTGTTGAGATGGAGTCTCGCTCTGTCACCCAGGCTGGAGTGCAGTGGCTCCATCTCAGCTCACTGCAACCTCCGCCTCCTGGGTTCAAGCGATTCTCCTGCCTCAGCCTCCCGATGCCCGGCCAATTTTTGTATTTTTGGTAGAGATGGGGTTTTGACGTGTTGGCCAGGCTGGTTGCAGTCAGCTCTTTGCCTCTCTAGATTCACCCCATCCTACTCCCACCTCTGGCCATCTCCATTGCCTCCTGCACTGAAAGAGGACTAGGGCAACAGACTCCATCTCCTCCGGCTTCTGACTGGAGTCAGCCAATGAAGAGCCTTAGCAGATCGGGGGGAAGGAGAAAAGGGATTCCAGGCTGCTTATTTCCCTGGCTGCATTCCTATGACCGTGCCCTGGGCTGGTCGTTTTCTTCCTTTAAGTGCACCCCAACTCCACACAGCTACCTCTCTTTCCTGGTTCTGGTAGCCTACCCCTCCTCTGGTCCCTTCGGACTTAGGGATGGTCACAGGTCTGCCGCCGCCAGCCCTCGGGTTCTGAGTTATTTTTCTCATTCTCCTCCACTCCATCCTTAAGTTTGTTATTAGTTAGCTTTTTATAAATAAAACCTCCCTGAGTTACCCTGATGTAACGGTGCCATCTGTCTCCTGTTGGGACCCTGACTGAGACAGATATAATTGTATTTCAATGTGATTACTGTTTTGTTTTTAAAAATACTGTTGGGAGGGCTGTGTGGCTCACACCTGTAATCCTAGCACTTTGGGAGGCTGAGGCAGGTGGATCACTTGAGGTCAGGAGTTCAAGACCAGCCTGGCCAATATGGCAAAATTCCATCTCTACTAAAATTACAAAAATTAGCTGGGCGTGGTGGCGTGTGCCTGTAGTCCCAGCTACTCAGGAGGCTGACTCAGGAGAATCACTTGAACCCGGGAGGTGGAGGTTGCAATGAGCCGAGATCAAGCCACTGCACTCCAGCCTGGGCAACAGAGTGAGACTCTGCCCGCTCCCCCGCAAAAAAAGAAAAAAAAAATACTGTTGGGAGTTCAGCTAAGCTGGGAGAGAGAGCTGAGCTGTCAGGTGTCAGAGTAGCTCATCACAGCAAGAATGAGCCAAAAAAAACCAAACCAAACCAAACCAAAACAAAACAAAAACAGTGCCACCTTTAATCACTTGCTATGATAGTCTTAATATAAACAGGAGGCTAAAGCCGGAGAAGCCACAGGCTCTCCTGTTTCATTTTCCCCATGAAACAGCGCACCGTTCAAGGGTCAGGTGGGTCGGTGCCGAGGCGGCGGACATCTTACTGTTGAGGGAGACCCCAACCAAAGGCTCCAGCAGTTTTATGGCCCCTGGGGTGGGGGTGCGGGGTAGAGTGGGAAAGTCCTGGGTGCTGAGTCAGAGTGGCGAAACAGGTCTTCAGGACTCTCCCTCCTCCCCCTGGTAAGGAGGCCTCAGAAGAGGCACCTGAAAAAACCTCAGCCCAAGGCCCCAGAGAAAGAGACTTAGGAATGAAGACACCGGGCTAAGAATGCAAATATGTGGAGAGCATAGCATAGCGGGGCTGAGTCCTTAACTCCCCTTAGAGCCCCCTGAATGCTGGCTGGGCACCAGCTCTGGTGTGGGGAGGGGAGCCTCCCCGGGAGGCCTGCCAGGTCAAGCTTCTGTCGTTGCTTGCAGTCAGACCTGAAAAATCACACATAGGTGTTTAACCAGGAGCCAGACTCTTCAAATATATAAACCCCGCAATGGAGGGGAGGTGCCAGAATGACCAGACTCTTCAATATATAAACCCCACAATGGAGCGGGTGTGCCAAAATGTTATCAGTGGTTTCTCTTGATCAGGGCTGTCTAACAGACATGTGATGTGAGCCATATATATAATTTTATGGTTTTCAGTAGCTTCCAAAAACAGTAAAAAGAAACAGATCAAATTAATTTTAATAATATATTTGTTGGCTGGGTGCAGTGGCTCACACCTGTAATCCCAGCACTTTGGGAGGCCGAGGATGGGTGAATCACCAGAGGTCTGGAATTTGAGACCAGCCTGGCCAACGTGGCGAAACCCCGTCTCTACTAAAGATACAAAAATTAGCTGGGCGTGGTGTCAGGTGCCTGTAATCCCAGCTACTCGGGTGTCTGAGGCAGGAGAATTGCTTGAACCTGGGAGGTGGAGGTTGCAGTGAGCTGATCACACCACTGCGCTCTCAAAATATATATATATATGTGTGTGTGTATATATATATATATGTTTAATCCAATATATCCAGAATGCTATCATCTCAGGCATGTAATGAGTATTTTCGAAAGTATTAACGAAATATTTTACATTTTCGGTACTAAATCTTCCAACTCCCGTGTGTGTTTTACACTTACAGTGCATCTCCGTTCAGATCAGCCGCATTTCAAACACTCAGTGGCAACACCTGCTTCCTTGCTACCGTGTTAGAGGCGGCATGGGGCTAGGCGATGGGTGGGCTTATGGATTCTTAAAATATCTATTTCCAAGTTTTCTACCATAAATATGCATTTAACATTTTATTTAGAAAATTATAGTCTGTAAATATGATCATATCTAGGTTTTGCTTATTTTCTATTTTATTTTAGTAGAAATTTATTCTTTAAAAGCCGGGCTTTGTCTGCATCTGTGGTGGTCTAAGAACAAAAGGGGCTACTTCCTTTTCGAGAGAGTGAGCCCAGAAAGCACCGACTGGGCAAGGACTGCACCTGGCCCAACTGTGGAGCCTCAGGAAGGGGCCCTCATGGTGGCAGACGGAGAGGGCTGCACCAGGGTGGGTACCTGGGTAGGCTGAGGCCTCCTCTCTACCTGGTGCGGCTTCCTGCATAGGTCTGAACACTGCTCAGACCAAAGCCACCCTGCCCCAGAGCTGGGGTCTGACCAGACATCTCTCCCTGGACCCCACGTACAAATATGCAACTCCTTCTTAGCAGCTGCGTGTCTTTCAAGGAATAGGTGGGACGCTATGCTTAAGTTCCAGAAACTGAAGCAGGACTCAAAGAAGCAGGCCAGCTCTGCTCTGCCGCCAAAGGTGAGTGCTTACTGTTTACTGTTGCATTTGGGAACAGTGAAAAAATAATTGTTTACAAAGCAGAGCATCAGAGAACGCAGAGTCCGAGGCGTATAGGAAATACGCACAGGGTGGTTAGCTGGTTGGCTCGTTGGTTGGTCGGGAAACATCTGTGTGGGAAGGTAGATGAGAATCGGCCCTGTGGCTAGAGACAGCTTGGAAATGGGAAGAACCCTGCGCCAGCCTCAGGACCCAGTCCCCTGACCTCTGTATGTGACCTTGAGCAATGTACTTCCCTACCTGGGATGTCATGTTCCTCACACACAGGGGATTCAATAGGTGTCACGAGATCATTCCAGTGAAAGCATGTTGTGATTTTTGCCTCTGGAGGAAGCATTGACAAGTCAGACAGTCCAAAGATGAATTTTTAAATGACTTCAAAGTCTGATTCCTGGGGCAGTTGGGGCCAGAAGAGGAGAACAACCTGCATTTACCATTAGGACCGACATGAAGTGGAAAAGCACTGCCCCAGAGCCAGGGACCTGAGTAGGCAGGACTCGATGAGAACTGCTGGGGCAGACGGCATGAGCAGACACAATACTGCTGATTTTTTTTTTTTTTTTTTCCAATGGAAAAGTCCTTTTTGTCTGAGGCAATGTTTTCCACAGCTCTAGCGGACTGTGGTCATTTCCTAACAAGATTTTTCCTATTTTGTGCAGCTGTGGTCTGGCATTTCAAACACTGAGTGTTTTCAAGCTGACACTCACTTAGGTCCTCCAGAACTAAAGGCTGGCAGGTAAATTCAGGGTCTGGTGCAGTCTGTGCTATAGTCCCTGCCCCTCAAACCATGGGGTACTGCCCTTTTCTTTAATACTTTGGAATTATAGCGTTTGATGCATGAAATTACAAAATATCAGAGCTGTAAAGACTTTGAGAGGCCACCTAGTCTAATCTTCTTATTCTATAGAAGGGGAAACTGAAGCCCAGAAAAGGAGAGGAACTGACTCCAAGCCACACGTTCAATTAGAGAGAAGACCACCCTCCTAGCTCTTGATCCAGGTCCTCTGGACTCTCAGCCAACACCTGTCCACTGCACTTCCTCCTTTGGGGATGTGGGGAGTGACGTGACCAGGAGAAGAGAAACTAACTTGCTATGAATGATTTCATGTTTCATCCTTATGCTTCTACCTCCTGGTTACCTGAAGATACCTCTTTCTCTGTTTCCTGATTACTCCATCTTGTTCTTTGGCTTTCAGTGTTTATTAGAGATAACAGATGGACTCCATGGACACGCAGGTTCATTCCGTCGACGTTCACCACGAGCTTTCCACTGCTGAGGTTGCAAGATGAGTAAGTTACAGGTCCATTGTAGCCTGGGAGAGTCACTTTCCCTGTCCGAAGTAGTGAGCACAGCAGGGTCCAAGGAAAGCACTGCTTAGGCAGCACAGAGAAGTGGTCTGCTCTGTCTAGCACAGACTGGGGACTGCAGAAGGAGATCGATTGGCAAATAGAGATCTAACTATACATCATCGATACCGATATTTTGCTTATTTGGTAAAAGAGTTGAAATCAATTTCTAGCATATGGGTTGGTGTTTATGTTTAATTTATCATGACCATCAGACAAGGACCATGAGAAACAGGGCCTCCCCTGGACTCAGCCTCGTATAGTTCTGCCTTAGGTGGCAATTTTGCAGCCCTTTTTTCTACTTTATCTTTTCTGGTATTCAGCTTACACTGTTGACTAAATGCACCTGGCGTGTTCATAGCCTAAAAGCCTCTGCCAACGTCTTTTTCATCCCACTGAAGACACAGCCCTCGGGAAGGGACCGCAGGCTAAGCCAAGCTGAGCCTGTGCCTGTGCCTTTGGCATGTTCAGGAACCACAGTGGGACTGGGGGTTCCCTTTCCACCAGGAGGCTGGGAGAGAGTATGATGGGAGTCAGTCTTCCAGTCTCTCTGAAAAGAAAGTCAGCTTGAAAATGTCAAACGCCTGGTTCAGTTAGACCTTTCTCCAGGTTGTCATTTACTTAGAAAAGGAGCACTATTCAAGCCTTAAATGTCAGCTTCTTGCCTCTAAAGCTGTGGGATCAGGTAAACCCCTGAGCATTTCAACCTGTACTCCTACACCAAGGGCTGGGCTCCCTGGCTATTAGTGGAGGGCAGCAGACACCCTGCCCAGGAAGCAGCCCCAGGGAAATGTCCACTAGGTACCAAAGATTTGGGGATTTTGGTCTGTGAGTTTCATGCACCTCATTCCTGAGGGCAGTTCCTAAATCTTTACATTTATATATTTGAAAGATGACAACTCTTTAAAAACACGACTAGACCTGAACTTTAAGTCCCAAGCTTGGGTCCCTTTACCTGGCAGCTCTTCCTACATCCAGCCAGCCGCCTTCTATGAGCTAATCCCTGTCTTGGCTCCTGCCTGTGAACTGCCTTCCCCATCCCTGTGAGGCACCATATGCTTCATGATATCCTCTAAAGAGGACGAATCTCCCTTAGCTGTCCTCTAACTTTTGGAATGTACTGTCCCCTCTACAGTGTTAAAACAAAAACAAAAACAAAACAAATTAAGTTCTAATGCAGCTGGAGAGCTAATGGACCTCTCTTTCCCAGGAAAAGGAAAACAAAGATTCCAACCATTCCCAGCTCCTGAAAACTCCTGCTGAGAGATGATCAGCCTCATTCCGGGCTAACTGCTAACGAGCTTCAATTCGCTTATTCAGGGATTGTCCTTTGTTCACTTCTCTGCTACCTGAATTGTCTTCCCACTCTGCCTTCAGACACACTGAACCGGAAGTTCAGGTCAGGGACAAGAGATGGCAAAATGTGAGCCTCAAATCATCAGAGATCACCACAGTGATGTCTTGAAATTCAAGGCAATATGAGTGTGTTACTGGCTTCGTAGCAGCCGGTATTACGAGAAACACTAGGGCATTTCCAGCGCAGATTATTTTAAATGGGAGATTTCTTTTTTATTGTCACTTCTCCATTCTGGTCATAGAATGATTATTGAATATTACTGGGCCCTAACCATATTCACAAAACGTGGTTCTCACCCAGTATTTCCACATTATTGCTCTAGATTACTTTAAATGGAATATACATGCAGTAATGAGTCAGTTTTAGGAGAAGAGGCTTATCCTCAAACCTTACATAACTGCACTGTAATCTTGACTTTGCTCCTATCCAGCTACTGGGCTGAAGACTGACAAAACAAGTCAGCCAATTCAGTTTAACATCTCCTTTGACCCTGCCTCCCCCTGCCCCCCACACACCAAATTAGCACATTTCTCAGGCATCATTCAGAACAATGGCTCTCAATTTTGGCTGCAATTAGAATCATCAGGGAGCTTTTTTTTTAAAAAAAAAAAACAAATCAAAGCCCAGGCCCTACTCCAAATCAATTAAAATAGATTTGGGGGGATGGGCCTCAGGCATGGGAAGTTTTATAAAGCTGCTGCCGTGTTTATACCAACGTGCAGTCATACATGGGAATCACTGTTTTAAACTTGACCAAAATTAATGATCATAGGCTTTGCTCGCACACCAAGCAGACAAATTTAATATTTAATATTTATATAAAACGCAAGATCATCACTCTTTGAATCAAATAAAACCAACATAAAGGTACATCTATATAGTGTAACCAAGTTGCACAGCAAGAGAACAAAAATAGAGATACTTGCTCTTCTTTATTTTTATTTTTATTTTTTGAGATAGAGTCTTGCTCTCAGCTCACTGCAAGCTCCGCCTGCCAGGTTCAAGTGATTCTCCTGCCTCAGCCTCCCGAGTAGCTGGGACTACAGGGGTGTACCACTGCACCTGGCTAATTTTTGTATTTTTAGTAGAGACGGGGTTTCACGATGTTGGCCAGGCTAATCTCCATCTCCCGACCTCGTGATCTGCCCGCCTCAGCCTCCCAAAGTGCTGGGATTACAGGCATGAGGCACCGTGCCCAGCCAAGATACTTGTTCTAATGCCACCTAACTTGGCCAGATTTTTGGAGGCCCTAAAGCACTAACATAGACAAATAACTTTGGACAAATAAGTTTCCACCGAGTATGCACAGATTAAGACTTAACTCAGGGACGAGGGAGGTCACAGTAATGAGCAGGATCCTGACGTGTCTGGCTTTGGCAGCCAGTTCTTCCCAGACTGGGTCTTGCTTCATAGGTGCCCTTTAGATAAGAGGGCCTAACAGACTAATGGGAGCCTAATGGTAAGTGGGGTAGACTCAGACTAGAAATTTGGCAGGACTGATGCTCCGGGACCTAGGCTGTTCCATTACTATTCCCAAAAGGGGAACATTGCTAAACAGAGATCTGAAGTAGAATCAGCTTGTCCCTGGGACAGGATAAGGGGAGAGGCAGGGAGTGAGAGGGCTCAAGACAAATGAAAATACACCTTGTTCAGATCTCCTCTTCAAGGGCTCTGCAGACAGAAAAGGGCCATTCTCAGCATCCCCCGGGACAGTTCCACGTCAGGCTCATCCTTCCCTGTACCCACCATGGCCTAAAACGCAGGTTTGACTGTACTAGGAACCAGGGATGTTTGCACTCAGCTACAGTATATCTCAACAGCCATGTGTCAGTGACTTCAGCGTTCCAAAACCCTGGAAAGAAATCTGCTCTCCAAACAAATGTGAAATATTTGCAAGTTAAAAAACAAACAAAAAAAACAAACAAAAAAAACAAAAACAAAAAAAACCTGAGTCTGTTTTCTATAGGAGAGAAAAGGAACCTGTAAATGTAATTAGAAGGAGATATCTCCCCATTCTTTTAAAGCAATGAAGGTGTTGTAAGGATTGCAAATCAGACGTCTCTATAAGAAGGACCATTTGGGGACACATGAATTTGGCAAACAAATTCAGGAACAAAGGCTCCGCCTCAGCAGGCAAGGTGCAGACCTGCGGCAGCCAGGATGCCTTTTCTGGAGCACAGTTGATGGGTCATGTCCAGTTACTACGTTGCCCTCAGGATTGGCCTAAGGTGCGAGTTTGGGAGGCGAGGGATATGGTGCGGTAGGATGGCATTTTTGAGATGAACACTTCAGGTTGTCATGGAATCCTCAAGAACAAGATGCCACAGTCTCCTGTGGTCCCAATATCAGTGTGAGGAGGTTGTGTCCTGGGCCTATTCTCAGCTGTCCTCATCCCAAGTACTGTCATTAAACCATTGGCTTTTATTTCAGGCACCTTCAATGGAGAGAATGAAGAATGGATCATGACCAGCTCCACCAGAAACATGCCAAACTGGAAACTAGTTTGTCATGGGGATTGACAAAATGCCGATCAAACTCACAAGGGATGGCAAGACTATTCAATATAGACACTAGACTGTTAGCATTTGAAAGAGTCGCTGGCATTATAGAGGGGACCATGAGCCAAGAGGAGCGACTTTCTCCATGTCACACACTAGTTAATGCCAACGGTAGAATGAGAACCCAGAAACCCTAACTCTCAAATCAGTACTTTTTCTACTACCCTTTGCTGTCAAATCTCAATGAGAACTAGAATATGTGTGTAAGATGTTCAATATATTCTTTTTTTCAGAAAAGAAGGCTACTTGGGGAAATAATGTCATTAATAGAAAGTTTTTGGAATGTGCAGAGGGCCAGTCCAGGGTATGTGCTGGAGAGAAATAGATGAAGCTAAAATCAGAGTTGCAAGGAGCCATGCTGGGAAATCAACCCAGAGGGACACTTTGCTCCCCGTAGTGGGAGTGAGGAAGACTGGAACAGCCGGGACAGTCAGCAGCTGTATGGATGGTCAATGAAGGAAAGAAGTGGGGCTCCAAGAGGAACCTACGTCCCTGAATTAGACGTGGAACTATTCTGAGAAAGGACAGAGAAACCCACAGAGGGAAAAGTTAATCCCTGCTTAACTGTTCTTTGTTTCTGGACACAAGCTGAAGCAAGTAAGAAGAATTTCCACCCCAGAACCCCCAGTGAGAAAGGGCTGGTCAGTTGATTCATTTAACTTACTGCCAGCTCCAGAGAGGAGACCTGCAGGGAATTAAAGGGACACTGCCATTTTATGCGGGGGGGGAAAGCCCAGCTACCAGAATGAAGCTGCAATTGTGTGCGTTCCCAGGTCAGTCCTGTGCCACCACTGGGAGGAAAGATTCCCTTGATACCAGACATGAGGCAGAGTTCCCAGGGGCTGTGGGTAGGACATGGCTGCTCCCTCCCCGACTCTCTGGAAAAATATAAGCAGGGAAACTTGAACTTGGCTCTTGAATACCCTCGTTTTGTGTATCAGTATCACCTGAGCACCTAGCAACCGCCGGGGCTTGGTGTCTGGTGACGTCCCCTTCAGTAGCTCTGAAGACTGCTAGAAAGAGCTGACTGCTCCCAGCCCAAGTCAAGCTTCCCTCTAGTTTAAATCAAAGAAAAATTGGAGGGTGCCCAGAATGTGACGGGATAAAGGTCAACCCCGGGGCACAGCCGTCCAGCCCTCCACTCAACAGGAGAACCAGAGTCATGTTCGATGAAATTCTCGAAAGACATTCTTTGGAACAAAGAAAATGAGCTAAGAAGGAGATTTCTTAGAAAATGATGAGTTTTATATCAAAACAAGGGTGAGACCAGGTGCAGTGGCTCACGCCTGTAATCCTAGCACTTTGGGAGGCTGAGGTGAGTGGATCAGGAGTTTCAGACCATCCTGACCAACAAGGTGAAACCCCTTCTCCACTAGAAATACAAAAATTAGCCGGGCATGGTGGGGGCACACCTAATTCCAGCTACTCGGGGGCTGAGGCAGGAGAATCGTTTGAACCCGGGAGGTAGAGGGGGTTGCAGTGAGCCAAGATCATGCCACTGCACTCCAGCCTGGGCGACAGAGTGAGACTGTCTCAAAAAAAAAAAAAGGAAAAGAGGAAAAAAGAGTGAGCTAGAGGTCACTGAAGTGGAGTACCAGGGAGCGGCCCAGGAGCCACACAGTGGGTTCACATGGGCCCAGACCCTGGGGAGCCATCTGCCCCCACAGAGGGGGGTGTGGGTCAACTCCCTGGGGACATCCTCCACTGAGGTTCCTTCCCCACCTCTTCATAGGGCAGGCTTCAGGCCCATTAGTTGCATTATAGAGACCAGGAATAGAAAACCAAATCTCTCCCCGTGTCCTTCATTCTGGCCTCTGTGCTGGGCAAAGCTCTTCCCACAACACCCTCTGTTCCTTCCCAGATCCTGAACAACAGAGCTGCGAAGCAAGATTATGAAAAGGCACAGTCACCCACTCATGGGCTATCTGAGGCTGGACTTGAGCAGTTCTAGAGGCCCACACGAAGAGAGGACTAGCAGATAAAAGGATACGGTGCCGGCACGCCTACCACTGAGGAAGCGGCAGAAGGTACCAGTTTCTTTCCAAACAAATCCTGGGTTGGAGAGGACTTGGTGGTGGCCCGAAGCTGTGAAGCTCTGCCCGAGGAGCTCCCAGAGCCCTCTGGGGACAGCACCTTGCTACCTGTCAGTGTGGATGTATTGAGCATCCACAGGCAGGCCTCGGGAGGAAGCACAGTCCACAGGTACAGAATTACCTTCTCATGGCAAAATGGAGTCAGTCAAAAATTACAGGTGCAGCGAGCGTTGTGAAGGAGGCGTAAGGGAGCAATGGGGGCAGCTAATGGAGACTTGAAGGTCTGGAAAGGCCTCCCCAAAGAAGTGACATAAACTCGAGACCTGAGGATGGAAGGGAATTAGACAAACAAATAGGGGAGTTAGTGGGAACTTTGAATTGTCCCTCAAAGTCCATCTCTTAGGGCCGGGCGTGGTGACTCAAGCCTATAATCCCAGCACTTTGGGAGGCGGAGGCAGGCGGATCACCTGAAGTCAGGAGTTGGAGACCAGCCTGGCCAACATAGTGAAATCCCGTCTCTATTAAAAATACAAAAATTAGCCAGGCACAGTGGCAGTCGCCTGCAATCCCAGCTACTCGGGAGGCTGAGGCAGAAGAATGACTGGAACCCGGGAGGCGGAGGTTGCAGTGAGCTGAGATCACGCCATTGCACTCCAGCCTGGTGACAGAGCGTGACTCCATCCAAAAAAAAAAAAAAAAAGTCCATCCCCTCTTCTTTTATCATCACGGAATTTTCAGTCGAGTGTAGGCTTCCCAGAAAGCGACTGCACTTCCCAGCCTCTCTTAGAGGAGATGTGATGAAGGATTCTAACAGGAAGAGGGAGGGAGTGTGTAGACAGTGCTGGGCTATGGCGACAGGGCTTGCCCTCCCTTGGCCCCGGCCCCTTCTGCCGGCTGGCATGTGGTCGTGGCAGGGAACCGTCTTGGAGCAGGCTAAGGAAGCCAGTAAGACAGAAGGAGCGGGGCTCTGAAGACCTCACAGGCCAGAGCAGCCACACCAGCGTGGGGCTTTATGTGAGAGAAAAATACATTCTGTTTTGTTTAAGCCTTTATTATTTCGGTGTCTGTTACAGAAACCAAAGCAATGTCCTGACTAATACACAGTCTGAGGGAACAGCAAAGTGCTTCTGAAATCTTAACTGCATTTCATCTTCCCAAGAACCCGGTAAGTAGCAGATTATTATCATTATTTTAGTGTCACAGAAACTGATGCTGAGAGGGACGCTGTCTCGTCCAAGGTCACACAGTGGCAGAGCCTGGGACTCAGAACTCAAGGCTGCTTCATGCCCATCCAGGAGCATCCACGATGCCACGCCGCCTCCATTTCTCTAGGCTGGGTTTAGTTGCTTCCTCCATTAGTGAGATGAGTTTTTACCAAACCATCCTGTCGCTCAGGCCGCAATGCAGTGGCGCCACCTTGGCTCGCCGCAAGCTCCGCCTCCGGGTTCCCGCCATTCTCCTGCCTCAGCCTCTCGGGTAGCCGGGATCACAGGCGCCGCCACCACGCCCGGCTAGTTTGGTATTTTTAGTAGAGACAGGGATTCTCCATGTTGATCAGGCTGGTCTCAAACTCCCAACCTCAGGTGATTCACCCGCCTCGGCCTCCCAGAGTGCTGGGATTACAGGCGTGAGCCACAGTGCCCGGCCCCATCCACACTCTTAACTTGATCCGCCACCCCAACCCCACCCCCCACTCCACCCCAACCCCACCCCCCACTCCACCCCAACCCCTACCCCGCCCCATCCCCACCCCGCCCTGCCCCATCCCCGCCCCCACCCCACCCTACCCCGCCCCATCTCCACCCCCACCCATGCCCACCCCACCCTCACCCCAACCCAGCCTCCACCCCACCCTCGCCCCACCCCTACCCCGCCCCTACCCCGCCCACCCCTCAACCCCTGCATCCACCCCCACGCACGCCCCC